>NW_017307308.1:393165-438285 GCF_000935625.1 Nanorana parkeri
TTTGACTGTGGTATCTTATGTGCCCCCCCCCTATATATTGTTCCTAGAGTCTCTACTGGACTCAAGTCAGTCTTGTAGGAAGTGGTGAAAAGCCCCATTACCTTTCTTATATGTCTGTGCTCAGCCAACCTTATCTGCTTGGGAAAACTCCCATTTTGGGGTTTCTTTGTTCTTCTTGTCCGGGCTTCGTGTGACCCAAAATGCTACAGAAAATACATCCGCTTCTGATTCTCTTTCTACTTTCAGTAATTCACAGCCGAGTGTTCATTAAGGTAAACCGCAAGCTGCTATTTCATCCAGTCCCCGGCTGCATGAAGTCATTATAATCGCTGGGAAAACCAGGCTGGAGTTTAACTTGATTTTAATGAAATCAGCGTGACACGGACTAGAAGACTTAACAAGTGGCCATGTGTGCCTTTTACGTGAGAGAGAACTGATCTAAGGCAGCGTTTGGGGGGGGGGGTCACATTGTCATCGTTGGGTAAAAGTATTATGTGTGATATACAGTACATAGCAAGGATGCTGTCAAAGCATAAAGGGAGCATACAGCATATTTTTAATGGGCACATATTTTGAGTTACGATTCCTCTATTTATCCTTATGGAATTGTTGGTGTAGCATTAACTTATTAACAAGCCTGTTCTCTCTTTTTCTTAAAGTGTTATATACAGAGATTTATAGATTGGCCACTAGAGGGAGCCCTCAGTGGCTCAGTGCAATTGCTTTGTTCCCCTATCTTAATTACTGTTAAGATACGCTATATGGCCAAATGTTTTGGACCACTTGACCATCACAACTATATCAACTTGTCCCATTCTAAAGCATTAACAATTAATATGGAGTCGGCCTCTCTTCCAGAAGGTTCACAACAAGATTTTGGAGAGTGTGTGTGTGTGTGTAAATATCTGTCCACTCAGCCAAAAGATCATCTGTGAGGTCAGGTACTGATGTTGGATGAGAAGACCTGGCTTCCAATTCATCCCAAAGGTGTTCAGTAGGGTTGAGGTCAGAGCTGTGTGTGGGTCACTCATGTTCCTCCACACCAGACTGGTCACACCATGTCTTTATGGAGCTGGCTATGCACACAGGGGACAGTCATGCTGGAACAGAAAAAGAATCTTCACCAAACTGTTGCCACAAGGTTGGAAGAGCACATTGTCCGAAATGTCTTTGTATGCTGTGGTGTTAACAGTACCCTTCACTGGAGACACCTGAACTCCAACATTGGAAGGAGGGTTCACATACCTTTGGCCATATAGTGAGAGATATCAGCCACACAGGGGGCGTATTGTTTTTATTAAGTCGGACAAATCATAGACTTCCATTGTGAGAGGAACTGGTAAAGCATGGTCATTGTGTTGCACTGCAAAGGTGGTGGTAGAGCTTCAGTTTTTGTTAAGCAACTATGACTGCAACCTTTTTTACATAGATCTACCAATTATACATATAAAGTCATTTTTTAGAGCAGAACATTAATAAGACTGTTTATCTTTAATGCTATATGTCGTACTTTTGCATCGGAATTCACCTTTTGTTTCTTTATTTGGCAGGAGTTGGAGTATCAGAAACGCCACTACCGGGAGGCAGGAGACCGATTTGTGCCAGTGATGGGTGACTTCATCACCGTGGCCAGCTTCAGCTTTTCAGAATTAGAAGACCTTCTAAGCGAGGCCAGGGATAAGGTATGGACCCTCTTCTCTTTACCCTCCATCCTGGAGTGACTGAGCAGATACTACTAGAATTATATGATGTCTTTCTTAAGGAGCCTATAGGCTTGAGATGAAATTCAGGGGCATGGTCCCATGGCTATGCTGCTGCTGGCCAACAGTTCTAGGGGAAGATAGCCAAGAGGAACAATGGATATCGCTTCACCCTTAAAAAACCACCACCAAGGTGTCCTGACTCCTCATCCTGCCTCATAGCATAAATGACAAAGCATGCTTGTCAATGTCATCAAATAGGTCTATCTATCTATCTATCTATATTATCTATTTATTTGTGTTATAAGTCTAACAGAAGTAATTTTTCCTCTTTAATAATCGCTCATATTCCTCTCGGTGTAGCTGTATTCGGGGCAGGGTGAGTGAAGCTCGGGGTCGGCTCTCCTGGACACCCCATCAATACGCCCTCTGTCTGTTAAATGGAGCGATTGTTTAGCAATGAAATCTATTCTGACAGTTGAAAGAGTCCTGTGTGTACAGAATGTGGTGCTGCGGCTCTTTGATTCTATAAATACAGATCCCAGAGGAGCAGGATTGGGTTACCATGCCTGGATTTATGAGAACATTATTTTAAGTAATGTATTAGTGTGTGTGGGGAGGGGGCAACTGATGGTAGACCAACCAAATTCCCCCCCCAAAAAATAATATTGAATTTATTAGAATCAGTCACCACCATGATAGCCCTGCAGTAGGAAGAGGTTCTGTATGATTGTCCTGCAGAAGAAAGAGGTTCTGTATAAGGAAGACGTTATGTATGATTGTCCTGCAGGAGGAAGAGGTTCTGTATGATTGTCCTGCAGGAGAAAGAGGTTCTGTATAAGGAAGAGGTTCTGTATGATTGTCCTGCAGGATGATGAGGTTCTGTATGATTGTCCTGCAGGATGATGAGGTTCTGTATGATTGTCCTGCAGGATGATGAGGTTCTGTATGATTGTCCTGCAGAAGGAAAAGGTTCTGTATGATTGTCTTGCAGGAGGAAGAGGTTCTGTATGATTGTCCTGCAAGAGAAAGAGGTTCTGTATAAGGAAGAGGTTCTGTATGATTGTCCTGTAGGATGATGAGGTTCTGTATGATTGTCCTGCAGGATGATGAGGTTCTGTATGATTGTCCTGCAGAAGGAAAAGGTTCTGTATGATTGTCTTGCAATAGGAAGAGGTTCTGTATGATTGTCCTGCAGAAGAAAGAGGTTCTGTATAAGGAAGACGTTATGTATGATTGTCCTGCAGGAGGAAGAGGTTCTGTATGATTGTCCTGCAGGAGAAAGAGGTTCTGTATAAGGAAGAGGTTCTGTATGATTGTCCTGCAGGATGATGAGGTTCTGTATGATTGTCCTGCAGGATGATGAGGTTCTGTATGATTGTCCTGCAGAAGGAAAAGGTTCTGTATGATTGTCTTGCAGGAGGAAGAGGTTCGGTATGATTGTCCTGCAAGAGAAAGAGGTTCTGTATAAAGAAGAGGTTCTGTATGATTGTCCTGCAGGAGGAAGAGGTTCTGTGTGATTGTCCAGCAGGAGGAAGAGGTTCTGTGTGATTGTCATGCAGAAGGAAGAGGTTCTGTATGATTGTTCTGCAGGAGGAAGAGGTTCTGTATGATTGTCGTGCAGGAGGAAGAGGTTCTGTATGATTGTCCTGCAGGAGGAAAAAGTTCTGCATGATTGTCCTGCAGGAGGAAGAGGCTCTGTATAAGGAAGACGTTCTGTATGATTGTCCTACAGGAGGAAAAGTTCTATATAAGGAAGAGGTTCTGTATGATTGTCCTGCAGGAGGAAGAGGTTCTGTATGATTGTCCTAGAGGAGGAAAAGCTTCTATACAGGGAAGAGGTTCTGTATGATTTGCCTACAGGAGGAAAAGGTCTGTATAAGGAAGAGGTTCTGTATGATTGTCCTGCAGAAGGAAGAGGTTCTGTATGAGGAAGAGGTTCTGTATAAGGAAGTGGTTCTGTATGAGAAAGAGGTTCTGTATAATTGTCCTGCAGGAGGAAGAGTTTCTGTATAAGTCATATGTGGAACTCTTACTTCTATTTCTAGTCATACAATTCAAGAAAAATTCAAGTAACGTTTTGCCAATCATAAATACTACCCCTGCACTGATTGTACAGTTCCAGCCAACTGTATCGCGTATTGAAAGAAGAACTCTGGGCAGAAGAAGTCTTAACCCCTGCAGTGGGGCTATCTCTGCACTACAAGGGTTAAGGGCTTGTTTTCTTCTAGGGTCGCAAATAGATATACTCACCCAAACCTCTGACCCAGTTGGCTGCAAGCCCGGTCCATGCAGCCTCTTTCTCTCTCAGCTCCAGCAGTCTAAGAACCTGTGAGTGATCACGTATAATACAGTGTATTAGACGTGAGGACACCAAGGGACCATCCATTGCTGGGGCAGAGGAGAAGAGAGGCTACAGGGACTGGTCTAGCACCCGTGCTTCGGGTGAGTATATCTTTATTATTTAGGTCCCTTTACGAAAACGAGCAGGACAGTAAAGGAAACAAGAAAACAAATGCAGCCACCACATCTGAGGACTGGTGAGCTGCCATATATGACATTCTTGTTCTTGGTTTTAGATGCACTTTAAATTGCAGATTTTTTTCCCCAGCTTGTCATTCGGTAATGGCCGGGTATTTGTTAATAAGCAGCATGACTTTTATATTGCTTAATAATGTTCTATAGCTCTATAGTAAATGCTTTGGGTATGACGGAATCCATTTCAGCAATGTTGACTTGACATTGTGACTTGTCGCGGGGTCAGAGGTCATGTTGTAATGGTGTTGTCACAGGTCAGCCCTATGTAATTGATGGTAGCCAGGTTAATGGGAGAGCAGAGGCAGAGGTAATCCTGTGCTTTTCTTTTACCACTTAACAGTCTGACAGCTGAGATAAGATAAGGAGGTTTACACAGGAGATTGAGGGGGGTCAGGGGGGGTCAAGAGAGACTTGAGGCAGATTTAGAACAGGAATTAGAAAAAGACATAAACATATTGCCACTTCTGTCTCCATAAAAAAATCATCTTCTTCCTCCTCTGCTGTGCAGCAGGCTGCGCAGGCTCTTGAAGGTTTAGTGCTTACTTCCAATATCAGATCCATTGCTGCCAAGACAAGTGCAGTGCGAGAGAAAATATCATACATGGGGTGGTGTAATATGTGATCAGAAAAAAAGTCCAAGTAGAACCTGCACTCCTTACAATGCTTGACCTTGGAATAATCGGTGGATGTGTGATTGCTATAGATGGTGCCATGCCAAAACCAGGTGAGAAGATACAAAGTCACCAACACTCCAAATAAAAGACAGACCCAGAGAGACTGGGGGGAGTAATAGTCCCTGGAGAAGGGGTTAAAATAAACGGGATTAGCTGATCTTACCTGATTGGAGGTTGGGGTCAGGTGTCCGGGAGGAGCCGCATGGGCTGGAACGGCAAGGGCCGAGGGGCGTTCTTTCTAAAAAGTCGACGGAGGAAGCAGGTTGTCCCACCCGGCCTCCATTAATTTTGTGGTTTCTGATGGTTGCATGGTCGGACCTTTTTATGTCATGACAGCTTGGGGGGTTAAGGGGTCTTTGGGGGGTGTGAAACTCTGAGTCAGGTACACAAATGGGGGGCCATCAGCTGTTATGGGTGCTTCCCCCTGTTGGTGTCAGTATTTGTAGGGGGGGCTTGGCCCCTTAGAACTTGGGAGCAGTAACTGTCCTTGAGCCGGTTGGGGTCATGGGAGTAGTTTTTAGGACAGGCCTTATTTGGGCTGTTGGGCACCCAAAGACCCTCTTCTCCGATCCAGGAGTGACTCTAAACACACAAGTACATAGGTGTCATTGGGGACAAAGGAAAGAACGGGGGTCACCAGAGAAACAGGAGCACACGGGTGTTACAGGAGGTGTCACTGGAGACACACAAATACACAGGGTCACTGGAGACACACAAGTGCACAGGAGTCACTGGAGATACAGCAGCACACAGGGGTCACTGGGGTCAATGGAGACACGGGGGTCACTGGAGACACAGGGGTCACTGGAGACACAGGGGTCACTGCAGACACAGGAGCACACAGAGGTCACTGGAGATGCAGGAGCAGAGAGGGATCACCGCTGTTACTAGAGACACAGGATTGCTCAGGGGTCACTGAAGACACAAGAATGCACAGGGTTTACTGGAGACACAGAAGTCACTGGAGACACAGGGGTCACTGGAGACATAGGAGTGCACAGGGGTCACTGGAGACATAGGAGTGCCTGGAGATACAGGAGTGCAGAGGTGTCACTGGAGATACAGGAGTGCACCAGGGTTCAATGGAGACATAGGAGTGCACTGGAGACACAAGAGTGCACAGGGGTCACTTGAGACACAGGTACACTCAGGGGTCCCCAAGGACGGGAGGCAGGCACCAAGGACTGCAGCAGGGGGCTCAGGTAGGGCATGGCAATGTGTTGCTTGATTGCCGAGCAATCTGTCACCCATCATTTAAGCAAGCAGCCATCGGGATTGCTGTCGCTGGATCCCTGGGGAGGTGAGGGTAATAGCCACTTTATTTTTAAAGTTTTTTTGTAGAAAGTTGTAATATTAACAGAAATAAATATGATGTTACAAGCTGAATATTATAAAAACATTTCTTTAGGGTATGATATAAAACGAGTGGGATGTAGGGAACAGTAATACATAGATGGGTTGTAGCATTTGAGGTGGAAATATTCAATGTAAATTGAATGAATTGCTGAGATCTTACAATAGATGGGCTTTGTTGTCATTTGTATTTTGTGGTGTAGATTGTGTGTGGACTCCATACATTCATCCTGATATACAGTACCATGTGGTCATTATTGGACTTTCCTGTAGAACCCTCCTGAGTAGACCCATTCTTTTCTTCCTCTTAGTTTTCCAAAGCCGTGAAGCATTTCGGTGAGATGGAGGGCAAAATGCAGCCGGACGAGTTCTTCGGCATATTTGACACTTTCCTGCAGTCGTTTTCTGAGGCCAAACAAGATCTGGAGAACATGAGGAAGAAGAAGGAGGAAGAGGAGCGCAGGGCACGGATGGAGTCCATGGTGAGACCAAACTCTAAAACTGTCCTCTTCTAACATTCATCCACTGTGTCCACACATCTGGCTTCTATAGTTTGAATCAGTGACCCAAGGCAAATATACAGATCCGGAAAGTGTGAAGCTTTTATCTGCATGGGTGTTCCTGGTCAGTGCAGGAAGGTTAGCATGAGAGCCAGGTAACCAGCATTTTCAAAGGGAGAGATCAGTAATGGTAGTATCTATTGATTTTGTGTGGTTGACCCTTTGAATAGCTCGTACTTAGTGCATGGTTAGGCAACCTTGGTGAAACTACAGCTGTGGTGACACTACATGCCTGTGTCTCTGGAAGGCAAGCTTGTGGGTGTAAGGGTCGGTGCACACCTAGGCGATATCGCGCAAAACAGACATTTGCATTGAAGTCAATAGAGTCTGTTCACACCTTTGCGGTTTGTCGCGCGGACAAAATCGCCTGTCTCGCGAAAAGGTGCAGGAGCTATTTTCGGGCAGTTGTCGCGCGGTTTGGATCCCATAGACATCTCTATTTATTGATAAACGTACGACAACCGCGCGGTTTACAATGAACAGTCGCGCGATCGTAAAAACACATGACAACCGCGCGAAAACAGCTCGGCATGTGAATCGCCTAGGTGTGAACCTAGCCTCGTAGTCTTGCAATGCTTCATGGCACTTGTAGTTCCAGCTGGAGTTTTGAGGTTGTGTACCTCTAGCTTTGTGCATGTTTTACAAATTACATTGAGGGGGATTTATCAAAACTGGAGCAGACAAAATCTGGAGCAGCTGTGCATTACAACCAATCGGCTCCTCTCTTTCATGTTCAAATTTTAACTGAACAGACTGAAGAGAGAAGCTGATTGGTTGCCATGGACAGCTGCTCCAGATTTTGTCTGCTCCAGTTTTGGTAAATCCACCCGCCCCCACCCATTTTCTCTTTTAGTCTTCTCTACTATTTCTACAGTTTTTTTCAGTTGAGTTATTTCTGTTGCCCCGAAATTGCGACTCTGTGCCCTCCACTTTGGATCCCCCATTGCCCATCCCTCCCTTCCCAGACAATGGAAACAAACACATCTGTTGGAGGGTAGAAAACCTGGCTGAGAAGCACAGATCTAGACCACAACTTGAAGTAGCCAACCATTTATTTTAACCCCTGAGGGACCTCAGGTTTCAGAAATAAATCCAGTTGGCCTGTTTTCAGCAAAGCCTTTCAATCTGATTTGATTCATGGTTGCAACATTTGTAATCCAGAACCAGCAACAAGGGGGATAAATCATGTTTAAAATCTGTCCTTAGCCAGTTTGGAAACTTCACATTTAGCTTGCTAAGCCCTTCCTGATTTATGATCATTAAAAGCTTTGGATGTTCCTGTTATCTGAAAGACATGGCAGAAGATTGAGGGGTTTACAAGGAAGTGATTACTGGGAGAGCACAATTTATTGTTGGAGATGATAGGGCTGTAAACCCGTTTTGTTTTTAATTTTCGCAGCTTAAAGAACAGCGGGAGAAAGAGAGACGGATGAAGAAGTCCCAGGCCGGGAGCATATCCGAGGAAGGCGGCGAGTTCGACGACTTGGTGTCAGCGTTACGATCCGGAGAAGTGTTCGATAAGGACTTATCCAAGCTCAAGAGGAACCGCAAACGCTCTGGAAACCAAATTCTGGACACGAGCAGAGAGAGAGCGGTTACCAAACTAAATTATTAGAAAGCCGCCGGTAGAGACGTTGTAATGGAACGGAACGATTTTTGGGAAATGATTCGAGGTCACGGGAAAAGTTGAAGTTTCCTTATGGAAGAAAACGCTTTACCTCTTCGTGACTGAGATCATTCCCACCATGGCTTGGACGTCAAGCTTCTTGAAGTGCCTCCGTGGATTCCTTTCATGCCTGGTTAAGGGCTCGAGTCCACGTCTACAAATATTTGGAAAGGCCCGCAGCAGTGGATGAAGACGGGTCAAACCTCGTTATCACACTTTAGAAGTGCCAATATTTTTGCACTGTCCAACATTTCAAAAATAATGGTGTTTTTTTTAACTTTTTTTTGGCCAGAGACTCAAAACATTTTGCATACGGATGAAACGGAAGCCCCCGATGTAAGAGATGGCAGGCCCATTCTGTAGTCTAACAAGGATGTTTGGAAAGCTCTGCGCGACGTGACGCCAGGTCCATGGAACAAAATCAAAGTTGCACATTTTGAAACTAGCTTTTATTTTGTAGATTGAGTTTCAGCACTCTTTCTGGGAAGCTCAGCTGCAATTAATACAAGTGGGTACTTTCTTCAAGCCCGTGTAAACCCAAGCCTTGTACGGGGCATACTTTTGTGATTCCAGGATTCCGTTTTCTGAAACGGAACATAGAAAAACCACTGTGTGTTCCCAACGAGTTATGCACTTTTTTCGCCTCTCATCTGTTGCCATGGTTAGTATTGGCTTCAAAGATGTTGTTACACAGAGTCCAACTTGCTAAAATTTCGAGCTGGCTCAACAAAAGCACTATGTTTCGTAATCGTTAAAACAAATCAATGCGTCATGAGGTTCTTGACCCAGCCTCACAGCCAGCACTTTTCAGATATTTTGAGAGTACGTGGGAGTGCCAAAAATATTTTATCTCCATTAGAAGCACATCAGGAATTTTTTTTTATCTTAAAAAGGGAGGAAATAGGATAATCAAAAAAATCTAGGGATCAGAGTTGGATTTACCTGGATGGAATAGTTTCATACTCAGCACTGGATGGTGACAATTCATTGGATGAGAGGCAGAGATCTTGAAGGACATGTGAACCATCTGGAAGGTCTACCATGAAATCTCCTTATTTGTGAGGAATTCAGTGGTATTGGTAACCTGGCCTGGTAGCTAGTTCTGTATTGGCCACCAAAGTCTCTTCTGGCTTTGTGCAGTTCCAAGGATGACATGGGTCTTTTGGGCTACAATGGCAATGGCCCACTGGGAAATCAGATCTGGTGGGAAAACTATGTGCTCTTTTTAGGTCTTGGCTTATCGAATACAAGTCCTATAACTCTTCCAAATGAACTTTTCTTTGTCCAGTGTTATCCAAAGTATGGCTCCTTGTAAGCTGCAGCCTTTTGATTCAAACAAACTGTAACATAATTCATGATGAACTAGCGCGATGCGGGTCCCTTCTGGGGAATAAGGAAAATGGTACTTTATGTGGCAATAATATATAAATAGGTGAAAATTATTCCGTTGTTGATGTACGTTTCTTTCTGAGTAAAGAGAAATGTTTAAAAGTAAGAGGAACATATGAAGAAATAGAGGCAGGTAAAGGAGGGAATGGTGTAATAATAACATTGTGTAATCTAGCCTAAATGTTAAGAGATATGCAATGTATTAAGCCATGCTAAAGACAAATGTTTTTTGTATATTTTGGGTTCACCTAGAAGGTTGTAACACTTGCAGACTGTGATTGTCGATCATATACAAAAAGTCGTGCCAAAACACAGCCATTATAAGAACACACTGAAAAAGGTCTGGGTCTACAGGGTACAGCTACCCAAACTGATATTTAACATCTAGGCAAATATTGGTAGTGCGAGAACTATGGAACTATGGGGAAGATCTTCACACCATAACTCCTGACTATGGGAAAGACCATCACACCATAACTCCTGACTGTGGAGAAGACCATCACACCATAACTCCTGACTATGGGGAAGACCATCACACCATAACTCCTGACTATGGGGAAGACCATCACACCATAACTCTTGACTGTGGGGAAGACCATCAAACCATAACTCCTGACTGTGGGGAAGACCATCACACCATAACTCCTGACTATGGGGAAGACCTTCACACCATAACTCCTGACTGTTGGGAAGATCTCCACACCATAACTCCTGACTGTAGGGAAGATCTCCACATCATGACTCCTGACTGTGGGGAAGATCTCCACACCATAACTCCTGACTAAAAAGAAGATCTTCACACCATAACTCCTAACTATGGGGAAGCTCTGCACACCATAACACCTGACTAAGGGAAAGATTTTCACACCTGACTGCGGGGGAGATATTCACACAATAAATTCTGGCTATAGGGAAGAACTTCAAACCATAACTCCTGACTATGGGGAAGATCTTTATGACATAACTCCTGGCTCTGCTTTCCACTCAACTTAGAAAATAAATTAAATATCCTATTTGGCACAGCTGAAAACTTAGCTGTGGAGCATGAGATCTCAAGAACTACGGGGAAGATCTTCACACCATTACACCTGACTGTGGGGAAGATCTTCACACCATTACACCTGACTGTGGGGAAGATCTTCACACCATAATAGCTGACTGTGGGGAAGACCTTCACACCATAACTCCGGACTAAGGGGAAGATCTTCACACCATAACTCCTGACTATAGTGTAGACCTTCACACCATAACTCCTGACTGTGGGGAAGACCTTCACACCATAACTCCTGACTCTGCTTTCGATTCTCCGTAGGATAAAAATGAAATATCTTTTTTGGCATAGTTGGGAACGTATCTCTGGAGATCTTGGATTTCTAAGACGTATGAGAAGTCAACAGGTTTTTCAGTCATTCAGCCAAAATATCAGCTTTGGGTAGACTAATCCTCTCACTCTCATTAAGTACATCCCCTGTATACTGCTCAAACAGATACATGGAATGCCAACACATCTTTTTCTGGATATTGATGTCTAGAAATTGCCTGAATGTTTACAGACTGTGTCAGCTGATTATATGGATCCCACTGCTTGTCAGATGTCTTCTCTGTATTGTAAAGAATGAGATGTCCCCCTTTTCTTGGTGACTCTAATGATCCAAGACGAGTAACCAGATAGATTAAAATCCCTTCCAACCAAAAAAATTGAAGCATTGAAGAACAAAAGTTTGAAGAAACAACGTGAACAGATCCCTTTCTAATAGCTTGTGACTTTCTTTCATGGCTTTGCCTTGCAGTTCTCGATTCCTCCTTTAAGATTAACCCTTCCGCTTAAGTTGCCTCCTGAAACAAAAAAGGTTGCAGGTCCTTAATTCACCACAGATTCATTGGTAGAGGCAGCAGATTCCTTTTCTATTTGCCCAACACAAAGTGCCACATTCAGCCACAAAGTATTGAGTGGAATCCTCAATGATTGTAACATTATTGAGGAACAACATGAACCTTTTTAGGCGATAAAGGAAGGAAAAGTTAATTCAGTGGAAAAAATCCTTGAAGGCACCCACCAATTTACCCGGCACTAGCAACAGCAGAGCTATGATGCTTCTAGTGCCATGTACTTGGTTTACCATGCACACAGTTTGCTTTTTACATCCCATCACTCTGCATCCTCATGAATGCTCAGGACTATATCTATAGTCTCGCCCCTTCAGTTTATAGTACATGTCCCAGATATCTCTGAATGATGGATGACCATTACATTGACCATAGACTTGGCAATTCTGGTCAGTTCCAGAAGTTTTCCATCAGGTTTCAATGGAAAGAACCACGACATGGACCTGAAGGAATCTGCCACCTTCTGTTTGAACCATTTCCTAGCTTTGAGCAACTGAACAATCACAATTGCCATGGAAATCGACCAATAGCATCACAGTGGCAGCTAGAAGGTGTTTTTGATTGACCTCCACCACGATACTGATTGTTTGGCTACTTGAGCAATGATAGGAACCGTGTGGGTGACATATTGCTGTAGATTCTTCGATTCCATGCAGTTGTTTCTCTCAATCAGAAACCAATTGAAAGCTTCCAAAATTGGTGCAAAATTGCCATTCGTATGGCCGGTGTAGATCAACTTGTTCAACCAAATCTGATCTTGGTTTATTGAGATCAGATTAGTAAAAAAACAATCGCTGGCAAACCAAATATACCCAAATTTGTGCATTCTGAAAGGAATTCTTTAAGCATTGCAACCAGAGAAAGGGTTAAAGTGTAACAAAACCTAACAAATTAACTTCTCTTAGTTGGTCCCTTTTGGTCTGTTAAATATACAGTACACATATATATATATATATATATATATAGCTTCCTAAATGCCCGGGAAGCCGGCTCCATGTTCCTCTACGGCACTGTCGGTCAGAGGAGACCTTCCTCTGACTGGAAGTTCCAGTATCGGGGAAAGTATCGGAGCATTTGGGATTAGTACGGGTACTCACCCAAATACTTGGTATCGGCACCAGTATTAGTATCGGTATCAGTGCATCCCTGAAGTGTGTATATATATATATATATATATATATATGAAAGTGTTTTGTTAAATCTGTTCAACATCTGCAAAAAGTAACCTATTGATCCTTCCAGAAATCTTATCAACTGATAACTTCCTGTCCCATCTGCCTGTGCTGCACTCTTATTACATTGTTTGCCGCTATTTCTGAGAATGACAAAACACCTCCCCCTATGTTATGGCAAAAAGGAGGAAGTGTTTATAGTCCTGTGCTAGAGTGACAACGCTCCACAGATACAGCACAATGAGTGAGTGTTGTCACCCTAGGACAGGAAGTAGGTTAGTGGCGCTGGCAACATCCCCAGCTGAAAACAAAAGGAAAAAAAGTCTGAAAAAGAAAATGAATGCGGCTATTGGATATATTAGATTTTTGTTCTTGGGATTTACATGCACTTTAAGACCAACTCCAGCCAAATGTTCTTATTGATTGATTTTTGGATGGAACGTGGCAAGGGATAGAACCTGTGTTACGTTGTTATTCTTATCTATGACCCCCTACTTTGAAGATTTCCCTCACTTCCTGTCTCGGTGACACCTTACCCTGCCCCTGACACACAGAATGTCTTCCCAAAATAACAAAGGCAGTGCTTAGTTTCTTCTACCGGCCTTCTGTGCAGCGTGTTCTTTCCTAAAAACTAATAACAATTCATCAATAAATGTAACAATAATTTGGAGATTCTGGTAGGTTGGGGAATTATCGCACGCTTGTCTTTTTGTAAGTAGAGCTAGAACTGAGTATGTGGGATTGCCTCCCCGTGTGTATGTGAGAGGATTCCATATGTGTCATTCATTAGGAGATTAGGTTGTCCCTTTCCCATGTGCGCATATAGTAGAGTTATGATTAATGATTTTTCTTCCCTGTGTGCACATGAGAGAGAATGACAGATATGTATCACTCTTTAGGAGATTAGGTTGTCAGTGAGTGAGTCAGATGTGATGTTCATAGACTTTGTTATGGGCTCTGAATTGGGTTTCCAGCTTATATGAGTTTGTCTTTCTGTGTGTATATGAGAGTATTCCATGTGTATAATTCACTGGGAGGTTATGTTGTCAGTTTCCCATGAACATATATGGTAGGATTATAACCGTTACACCTTAGGAGATTAGGTTGTTGGTTCCCCATGTGTGTGCATAAGGCTAGGTTCACACCTGCACTACAGCGCATGATGCACAAGACGCGCGATCGTGTGCTAGTGCACACAGTGAGTGCCGCGCGGCCCCATGGATTTCAATTGAGCGAGTGACATCGGCGCGGCAATCGCTAAAAAAATGTACAAGTACACGACACGCAGCTTATTTAGTTCACTTGCATGGGCGGAATCGCGGCGGGAAACCGCGCAATCCTCCCGACGCGACTGGGGTGCCATTAGAAAATAATTGCACCCACAGCGCAATCGGTTCACACCTCGGCGACTCCTGACCGCGTGGAATCATGCACGATTGCCGCGCTGCGAGGTG
The DNA here is from genome assembly GCF_000935625.1 of Nanorana parkeri. Lineage (NCBI taxonomy): Eukaryota > Metazoa > Chordata > Amphibia > Anura > Dicroglossidae > Nanorana > Nanorana parkeri. The sequence goes on from NW_017307308.1 coordinate 407,559, forward strand.
TCGCCGAGGTGCGAACCTAGCCTAAGAGAGAAGTACATATATTTATCATTCTTTAGGAGATTAGGTTGTCAGTGAGTGAATCAGATGTGATGTTTACAAACTTGACAAGGGCTCTGAAATGGGTTTCCAGCTTATGCGAGATTGTCTTCCTGTGCACATGTATGGTAGAATGATACTACGTTACTCATTAGGAGATTAGGTTGTTGGTTCCCCGTGTGTGTCCATGAGAGAGAATTACATATATGTTTTAGGAGATTAGGTTGTCAGTGAGAGAGTCAGATGTGAGGTCTGTAGACTTGGTACGGGCTTCGAATTGTATTTCCAGCTTAGGTGCTCCAGTATGAGCTGTGCAGCCCCTCGACCTAAACTTTCTGACTAATACAGAACTTTAATATAAACCTAATCCCCTAAACCAGGGTTGGTCAACTCCGGCCCTCCAGCTGTGGTGCAAAGTCCCATGAAGCATTGTAAGACTCTGACTTGCTGGGATTTGTAGTTTCATCACAGCTGGTGGGCCACCCCTGGTCTAAGCCATGTGAACGCAGTCATTTCATAGGCTGATCCATTGGATATGAAATGGAATAATCAGATTCTATCACTCGTATCATAATAAGGAAAATAACCCCAAATATAGTCACATGATACAGGGGAGGTTCGATTTGAAGTAGCAGAATATTTGGCGGCCACTGCCGATTGGATGAACGATTGGCGTAACCGTGCAACCATGGCGTTGGATTTGGTGGTAATGTATCCGGTGTGATGTCATTGTATATGGAGAGACGGGGAGTACGAGGGTCAATGGGGAGAATGTTTTCATTGGTGAGACAAAGGACTGTCCAGGTGTAGTAACTCCTCCGTCTTGTGGAAGGATCATAGAATGTGATGAGACATTTGATCACTTTATGTAAAATGTGTTCAAGGAAATGATACCACGCACCATTTTTTACCCAGCTCTGCAACAATGGTGATTGGAGGACCAGGGGTAGGCAACCTTGAGCTCATCCCTACTCACAGGGCCTGATTTCTATGCTCCTTGGTGCCATCTAGTGGCCATACAGGGCAGTGAATCTTGTTCACACAGCAAAGAGCTCTGCAAACGGTTCATAAATCAGTCCCTCAGTGTATGGCCGGCCTTACACTTTCCACCAACCCGTACCTACCATTCTGAGACCTCACAAACCTGTGACAAGAAACATTACAGTCTATAACAGGGGTAGCCAAACTCTGGCCTTCCATCTGTGGAGAAACTGCACATGCCACCATGCCTCTGGGAGTCATGCCTGTGGCTGTCAGGGTCTGGCAATGCATCATGGGACTTGTAGTAAAACAACAGCTGGAGGGCTAAGGTTGCCTTCCCCTGTGTTAGGTCTTCCATCTGCTGTCTGCACTCAGGAAAGGAAAACAGATTTTTTTTCTACGTTTCCTTCCAGAAACATTTCTCAGCAGTTCCCAGGGTGTCACCGGCACAGGAAGTAAGGGAGAAATTCCAAGAAGGACATTTGTATTATCAGATATTATTAAAGTGTATGTAAAGCCTGACAATGAACTTATTTGCTGCCTTTCGGTCTGTTAAAGCTGAACGCTGGGAAAAAAACAATATTTGCACATTTGCTGTGTATAAACGAATGACCACTAATGTGTGTCCGTCGGTGGAAGCTGCATTCGCTTTCATTTGTTCTGAGACCGCTGTAAGCTCTGCACTTCTGGCTCTGAAAATCATGCTCCTGGCTGTAGTGCACTGCATACTGTAAAGGCTAGGAGGGTCTCTAAGAGGGTCGGTAAGAGGGTTGCCAAGAGGGTCGCCAACAGGGTCTCTAAGAGATTCTCTAAAAGGGTTTCTAAGAAGGTTGCCAAAAGGGTCTCTAAAAGTGTTGCCAAAAGGGTCTCCAAGAGGGTCTCCAATAGAGTCTCCAAGAGGGTCGCCAACAGGGTCTCTAAGAGATTCTCTAAAAGGGTTTCTAAGAAGGTTGCCAAAAGGGTCTCTAAAAGTGTTGCCAAAAGGGTCTCCAAGAGGGTCTCCTCTCATCTGTCCAAGAGGGTCGCCAACAGGGTCTCTAAAAGATTCTCTAAAAGGGTCTCCCAGAGGGTCTCCAATAGAGTCTCCAAGAGGGTCTCCAAGAGAGTCTCCAAGAGAGTATCCAAGAGAGTCTCCAAGAGGGTTGCCAAAAGGGTCTCTAAGAGATTCTCTAAAAGGGTTTCTGAGAAGATTGCCAAAAGGGTCTCTAAGAGGGTCTCCAAGAGGGTCTCCAAGAGAGTCTCCAAGAGGGTCGCCAACAGAGTCTCTTAGAGATTCTCTAAAAGGGTCTCTAAGAGATTCTCTAAAAGGGTTTCTGAGAAGGTTGCCAAAAGGGTCTCTAAGAGGGTCTCCAAGAGAGTCTCTAAGAGGGTCGCCAACAGGGTCTCTTAGAGATTCTCTAAAAGGGTCTCTAAGAGGGTTGCCAAAAGGGTCTCCAAGAGGATCTCTAGTGGGTCGCTCTTATACCACCCCCTCCATTCATAAAACATCTTGAAATCTTTTCATGAAATACAAGGTGTTCTGTGATTGGAGGAGGGGAGATTGTGACTTTCATCTGCCCCTTGTCCAATCACAGAACACCTAAAAAAAGACATTTTATGAATGGAGGAGGTGGTGTACAAGCAACCGACTTAGCGACGTGCTTAGCCTTCACTGCATGCAGTGTGCTAGAGCCGGGAGTGTAATTTTCAGAGCAGCAGCAGCCACAGAATAAATGAAAGTTACACTTTCCACCTTATGCAGCAGCATCCACCAGCGGGGACACACATCATTAGCGGTAATACATTCTTACACAGCAAATGTGCAAACATTTTTTTCCCCAAAGTTCGGCTTTAAATAGAAAGGAAAAGAAACATACCTGAAGATCCTGCTAAAAATCTTGTGAGCTGATAACTTCCTGTGCTGCACGCTTATCAGTTACATTGTTTCCAGCTATCTCTGAGGACTACAAAACCTTCACCGCCATGGTATGGAAAAAAAAGAGGAAGGAGAGTGTTGTGTACTCGCAGGTTGACAACGCTGCTCCTCCACAGATACAGTACGGTGAGTGTTGTCAACTTAGGACAGGAAGTGTGTTACTGGAAGGATCACCGGGAGAAAAAAAAAAACAGATAGGATTTGTCCAAGAATGAAGAAAAATAAACATTTTCGCCGGAGTTGTTTCTAAACATCCATATCATTAAAGTTCTACATACATGACAAACGGTTTTCGGGGTGTCTGAAATTGGCGCCTGACACATTAATTTACATTTATAAATGGTATGACTGCAGGACTATCCAATGCCAGGCCCCGTTCACACCATTGCATTCCATGAACACACGTGGAGGGGACGCGCAGGTGTTCATGCGCATTCACAGGCCTTTTTTTCACGTGTTTGCCGCGTGTCCCCATTGGTTTCAATGGATGCCTGCACACGCAGCCAACATGGGAAAGTTCTGATACATGCGTGTTTCCCTATTGATTTCAATGGGTGCCTGCGCGCAAGGGGGGTAACTAGTAATGGCGCCACAAGCACGTTGCACATTTTTGATACGCTCCGTGAATGCGCGTCAAAGCCCGTGTCTTTTCCTGCATTTGGCGCGCATTCACGGAACGCGATGGTGTGAACGGGGACTCCGTGATCGGTCCATACATATAGTTGACTGTCGGGCCAATCACAGCCAAGCTTTAAGCTACAAAAATATTCATTATTGTGCACTTTTTTTTTGTGGCTTTAATGAAAATAATGGAATCGGCGGCAGTATTATTATACAGAAGGGAAGAAAATAATGTTTTTGTGGATAACCTGTATATTTTTGTACCGTGTATTTCTTAATATACAATTAGAATTGTAGAGGACGACATTGTACTAAAAACTGAATAAAAATGTTACAAAAATACCTGGAGGTCCTCCCGGGATGAGATTTCGGGTTCCTCCGACAGACCTGTATATAAAAGCCACTTTGTATCAAGTCGCGGGCGAACGGGAGAAATGTTTTTGGGGAGCGATGCTTTGCTGTGTCCTCATTGGTCGGTCAGTTCTAAACAAAAAACGATAAAAGAATTAAATTAAATTTGTAGGATACTTTTTATTTGCACCTTTTTTTTATTAGAATATAATTGTCTTACTAGAGAAGAATTAAACTTATCGATATATTTCCCTCACTCTTCACGTGTACAATTATTTGCTTCATACGTTACAAGTTACCAGAAGCTGATTGGTGGGCAAAGTTCATATTTTGGGGCGTATTATTAGATCTGTGATCGGTCGCTGGGTTTTTATTGCTGGACATGACACATGGAGCTTTACCCCCTTTCACTAAAGATCACCTCTGCATGCTGATATGAAATCTTACATTCATGAAACATATTTTTCTTTTACTTACAATTACTGTATTTCCACTTCGTGGTTCTCTTGGGCATTAGTGATGTAATGTGTGCCCAAGCGTCGCATCCTGGGAAGGTGACATCAGCAGAGCATTGCTGGGAAATCTCATCTGTAATCTCAGGAGATCTCAGGGAAAGGCATTTTCCTCCCCTGAGATGATGTGCATGGTCACATGTCCTAGTCACATGTGTAGTCACATGTCCTAGATGTGCAGGAAGTAAAGGGAGATGTATTAATCTGCCCTTAGTAAAAATGGCCACAGTGAGAATGATGGGGGAGGAAAAAAAAATAAGATATGTAAAGAATTAGGGGTGCACAATACCGATACTAGTATGGGTGCCGATGCCGAGTATTTGGGTGAGTACTGGTACTCGCCCAAATGCTCCGATGCCTAGCCCGATAGTTCCTGTATCAGGAAGCCGGGCAGCACATCATTACACGCTGCCCGGCTTCCTTGTCACTTGTGAGCATGGAGCTGGCTTTCCGGCCAATCAGGAAGCCGGGCACCGTGTAATGACTCGCTGCCCGCCTTCCTGATTGGCCAGGAGGCCAGCTTCATGCTCCCTTGTCACCTCATGAGGAGGGAGCATGGAGCCGGCTACCCGGCCAATCAGGAAGCCGGGCGTCGTGTCATTACACGGCGCCCGGCTTCCTGATTGGCCAGCTTCCAGATCAATCAGGAAGCCGGGCAGCGTGTGACGAGAAGCATGGGGACGGCTTCCCTGCTAATTACGAAGCCGGGTGGCGAGTCTTTACACGCCACCTGCTTCCTGAATGGGTCTTCAGGTATCGGTATTCGGTATCGGCGAGTACCAACAAAAAATATATTGGTACTCGTAACCGAAATGTCGGTATCGGTGCTTCCCTATAAAGAATACAAAGCCAACAATTATCTAGAAGTACCGTATGTGTTTGCAGATTGTCATCACTAAACATTTCTAAAGGTGTCTTTGTTGTCATTTCATAGATAAGGGGAAAGTTCATCTTTAACCCCTTCGTGACTGACGACGTACAGTGTACGTCGCCAGCATCGGGGCTGTTTAAACAGACTCTGTTTAAACTTGTAGAGCCGACTGTCGGCTACAGCTGACTTTTTTTGCTGTTTGCATTTTCCTTAACCTCTTGCCATCCGCCCGTTAAAAAAAAACGGACGGACCGAAACTATGAGGTGAGTGAAAAGCACTTAACCCTTGCGGTGCAGAGGTAACCCCCACTGCAAGGGTTAATCTGAATAAATCCTGGAAATGTTTACGGACATAAATAAAGCAGGTATGCTCGCCTGATCCTCGCTCCCGCCTGGCTGCTACACCAGTCCCCATAGCCTCTCCTGGGCTGATCTGTATCAGACATTTGTGAACACAGCCAAGAACTGCACAGGCACCAGGATTTACATGATTGTGTCATCTCTGCTCCTGCATCTCAGTCCAGGGAGTAGATGGTGACCCTGGATGATGCCTATATAAAGATGGAGCTGTCCTTCTGGAGAGAATAGCAGATTACGTCATTGTCAGGGGGAGTCCTGTGATCTCTGTGAGAGGTAATACATACCTGGAAGTGTTACATTAAGAGCCCATTCACAGCAGCCTGCTCCCCACATCAGTGTGCTGCAATGCATATCCATTGGCATGGTGTGTTGGGGTGCCATTGAAACCAAATGGCACCCCATTGCACCAATGCATTTGATATGCGTTGCCACATGTATCACCACAACGCACTGGTGCAAATGGGCCTGTGCACATCAATGATACATTACATCGAATAATAGGCCCAGGGGCGTCCTGAGGCCGGGTGACACCCCACTATGATGTAAATGCTCATGTGCGTGACGTCACCACGCGCCTGGCCATCTTGGTGATACCTGCCGGTCGGCCATCTTGGAGTGGGGGGGTGGGGCGTTCACCCGGCGGCATATCTTATCCTCTCCTTTCTCCTGCGACTGTCGGACTCTCGGCCCATGACCGAGTGCCCGACTTTTCAGAAGGGGCGACACCAAAATGGCTGTCAGTCATTTTGGTGTCACCCCTCCAATGGTGTCACCCGGGTGTGGGGCGCACCCCCCGCGTGACGCCACTGACTAGGCTCACTCTGACATACTCTACAATTTTTTTTAGTCCTGAACATAATAAAGGAAATAAATCGGAACATTCCCCCCCGATAGGATCAGTGCCCCGTCCTGTGGTTGAGCCGCCCGGGTCATGTAGTTAGCGGTTTTTACGCCATCCTGTCGTGTGGTCCTGGGTCGTGAGGGCCCTTTGTGAGCAGATGGCTTTCATTGTAGAAGTGTGGCCCCTGCGTGAGGACATCTTTATCCTCTGGAATGCGACTCCACAAGACAAATAAACAGCAAGGATGCCGAGCCGGAGTGGCCAAACCGCACAGCAAAACAAGCCGACCCGGGTGACTGTCATAAGTGTACAGAAGGAGCAACATTGCTGAGCTCGGGGGGCGGGGAAACTTTTCTTATTAATAATCAATATATATTCCTATAGAACTTTCATCCCTGGGGACTCAAAGAGCTTATCAAGTTGGTGATGGGCAGAGAGGAGGAGAAGCAGCCATCTTGGGTGTGCTCAGCAGAATTTCATACTATAGGGCCAATATTAGACAGGAGCCAATTGGTCTACCAGCACATTCTAGGAGTGTAGGAACCTATGGAAGCCCGGAGAGAACATGCAAACTCCATGCACAGTCAGGCTGAGGAGGAAAGCACTAATGATGCTGGATGTCCTCCAGCCAGGAAGTAAGGCTCTATCTGACTTGCTGCAGCTTCTAATGCTCCTTGTAGGGATGCACTAGGGTTGCCACCTTTCCAGGATTCACCCGTACTGTACGGGTTTTGAATGCTGTGTCCGGGTTTCATGGCAGCAGAAACCCGGACACAAAATGTCAGGCAGACAGGGGCAACCAAAATTAAGATAGGGGTTACTGCCCCCCCACACCGATACCGGTTTTACCGAATACCGATACCGGAAGTCCCATTAAGGAAGCCAGATGGCGTGTAATGACTCGCCACCCAGCTTCCCGATTAGCAGGAAGTCGTCTCCATGCTCCCTCGTCACCAGGTGAAGAGGAAGCATGGAGCCGGCTTTCTATCCAATCAGAAAGCCGGGTGCCGTGTAATGACTTGCTGCCCGGCTTCGCTTTCGAGAAGCTGGCCAATCAGGAAGCCGGGCAACGCATCATTACACGGCACCTGGCTTCCTGATTGGCCAGGAAGCCGGCTCCATGCTCCCTTGTCACCAGGTGAGGAGGAAGCATGGAGCCGGCTTTCTGGACAATCAGAAAGCCGGGGAGCATGTAATGACACACTGCCCGGCTTCCTGATTGGCCGGGAAGCCGGCTCCATGCCCTCTTGTCACAAGTGATGAGGGAGCATGGAGCCGGCTTCCCAGTCATCAGGAAGCCGGGCAGAGTGTAATGCCTTCTTGCTGGCTTCCTGATACCGGAAGCTCAAGTACCGGGTCATGCATCGGAGCATTTGGTAGGGTTGACACCTGTCCAGGTTTCACCCGGACAGTCGAGTTTTTGAGTCTTGTGTCCGGGTTTCTGGCCAGCTGACACCCGGACAGAAGACACTAAGTGCCGATACGAGCACTTTATATTTTTTTGACAGATGTGGCTGCCGAGGTCCTCAGCAAGTGCGGGACCTCAGGCAGCCACATCTGCCTGAAGCTTCATCTTTCTGTGAGCCGGGGGCGCCTGTAAACAGGGGCAGGCCGGCCCACACATCTCCGCCTCCGGACCACTGATGAAATACTTTTTCTCCTGGCTGCCTCTCCCCGCTCTCCCCACTATATTCTCCATAAAAATTTGCTGAGTGTGGCGCAAGAGTGTTCAGGTTTCACTTGAAGAAAAGGTGGCAAACCTAGCATTTGGGCGAGTATGAGTACTCGCCCAAATACTCGGCACCAATACATGAATCGGCAGCGGTGCATCCCTAGAACATAATGAGGGGAATTTATCAAAACTGGAGCAGACAGATCTGGAGCAGTTGCCCATGGCAACCAATCAGCATCTCTCTTCAGTTTGTTCAGGTAAGATATGAAAATGAGTCAGAGAAGCTAATTGGTTGCCGTGCAAATCTGCTCCAGAATTTGTCTGCTCCAGTTTTGATAAATTCCGCCCCAGTGAGGAGCTCGCAGTGTGCAGTGAAATCAGAGGAAGCCATTTCAGTCCAGGAGAGGAGCCGGTACAACTGTGCGAGACTGAAGGGAAGGCCGGGGTTCATCTTTAAGGCTGCATCACAGGACAGGTCCTCTTTAATAGCTCTGCTGCAGTGACAGTTGGGAACCCCTGTGAGCCTGACCTCACTTTCACTCCTCTCTACCCTGAACGAGAGTTCTGAAGAGCGTTACCTGCCAAACCCAACCGGCAGACGGCATGCGCGTTCACTTCGCAAGTCCAAAATAACCAACCCGCACAAAGCGCAACTTGTGTCCTGACCAAAATAAGAGAGGATAGAAATATACACAGGAAGAAGCCGAGCTGAACATCAGTCACGGGGAGCCGGCTTCATCTCCGTCCAGGAATGGAAATGAGACCTCAAAGAGGGGAGCGCGCCGAGCCTTAAAGGGGAACGTACAAGCAAAACCTTAAAGTGACAGTAGACTCAGGAGTTAAATCCTAAAAATACATTCAAGTCCCTGAACTATGAACAACAACGTATCTTATTTGTGTATCACTCGGCTGTAGATCCTCCAATCATCTCTGAATTGGTGCTGACACTGTCCTTCCTTCTGGAGGGGGGCTACTTTTGTTCCCAATGGTCCCTGTGTGTGTTGTAAAGTAGTCACCGCTCCAAACTCGCACTTCTGATGGACTACATTGTACATTGACACACCCCAATGCAAGACTGGTGATCATGTAGAACCTGGGAACTGGAGGTACTGTGCCTTTAAATCTGAGCAGGGGTTGGTGGATGGGCAGAAGGGGGCTGATGACAAAATGGGGGACGCACATAACCTGATCTTAGGTTGTATAGCTGATCATTGAAAGCTACATCACAGGAAACCAGCTCAATACACAGCTATTTAACCCGAGTTTGCATTTCTTTCCATCCACTCCTGAGATGTACACAGCTCTCCCATGCAGCACAGCCCTGTCTGGCAGTAGGAGACGTGGTTTTCTGTAGAGACCTGATATTTCCCGGCTGCAGTTCATTAACTGTCCGGTCACAGATCAGCTTATGATTGGATAGTGAAAGTAGAAGCAGCAGACCGGTGAGCTCACCTCTCTGTCACTCTGCTCTCTCCTCCTTTCAGCATGTTTTTTGTTAGTACATGTGCACTGCAGGCTGGATGATTGGCTCCTTGTGCTGCGTCTTCCTCTCCCAGTCTGAGGTCTGCTGTACAGGACAAGTTACATTCAGGTACTTATGCTGCTCACGTTTAATAAAGTACATGTAATGAGCTAGTAATGAATACAGAGCTGCATGTATTTGTTCATCTGTCTGCAGTTCAGCTTTTTATAAAAGATTTAGCATGATTGAGGGGGATCCTTGCAGTGGCACAGTTTTAAATGCCGCAGGAAGCTCGGGGGTGGTGCTTCCTCGGAGATGCTGTGACATCACCGCCCATATATGGGTTTGGTCCAAATTTGGGCAAGCACATGTGTTGCTGGTGAAGGGTGTGCCGGCCCTAGCCAGTGGGAACACCGATTATTATTATTCAGGATTTATATAGCGCCAACAGTTTGCGCAGCGCTTTACAATATAAGGAAGACGTTACAATCACACAACAATTCAAGACAAGATGATAAGGAGAGCCCTGCCCCTGAGGGCTTACAATCTAAAGGGTGGGGGAAGTGATACACGAGGAAGCAGCTGTGTGGGGATGAATTGTATGAGAACGTGATGATTGAGCAGTTGGGTTGAGGTGGGATAGGCTTCCCTGAAGAGATGAGTCTTAATGGGTCACCTAAAGACAGTCAGAGTGGGAGATATTCGGACAGGTTGGGGTAAAGAGTTCCAGAGGATGGGAGAGACTCTAGTGAAGTCCCGGAGGCGAGCATGGGAGGAGTTGACGAGGGCGCTGGAAAGCAGGAGGTCTTGGGAAGAGCGGAGGGGGCGGTTAGGGTGATACTTTGAGACAAAGTTTGCGATATATCCGGGGGCAGAGTTGTGGATGGCTTTGTAAGTCATTGTTAAGGATGCTCCAATGGCTCCACAAAGGAGGCAGCTGACTATGTTTATAGCTGATGATCCTGCGATTGGTCCCAGCTCATGGTGTTCCCTGATGCGGCTCCATCCTTTAAATGTGAGCGGCCTGAGGACAGAAGACGGGGAGAAGGTCATCTGGTGTCAATCTTCTGTGTTCACACCTCATCCAGTGTCTGTGGGGTTTGGCTTGGATAAGGTATTAATCACCATCTACCCTCTAAGCCTCATGCAATGTCCCGACCGGCTGTGAGGAGAGGGAGACGGCGAGCGAAAAAATTCCCGCTGAACGCAGACGCGACAACCTCAGGTGCGGAATTCCTGCGCTAACCACAGACCTCCGCCACCGCTAATGTATTCTACAGGAAGGGCCGGAGGAGCTCAGAATTTCTAACACAGCGAACTGCAATGTGAGAGCGCAGGGAAAAAATAGAATGTCAACCCAACAATGAGCTGCTGATGTTTGCTGCATAACGGTCAGTTTAATGAACCATCCGAAGTGTTCTCTCATATATGTTATATAAGTGCAAATACATGTCTGCTGATCCCGCCAGAAATCCTGAGAGCTAATGACTTCCTGTGCACAGGGAGGGGTTATGGAGAGGAGGGAGGGGGGGTTATGGAGATGAGGAGGGGTTATGGAGATGAGGAGGGGTTATGAAGTGGAGGAGGAGTTATAGAGATGAGGAGGGGTTATAGAGAGGAGAAGGAGTAGTGGAGAGGAGGAGGAGTTATAGAGATGAGGAGGGGTTATAGAGAGGAGAAGGAGTAGTGGAGAGGAGGAGGAGTTATAGAGATGAGAAGGGGTTATAGAGAGGGGGAAGGAGTAGTGGAGAGGAGGAGGAGTTATAGAGATGAGAAGGGGTTATAGAGAGGAGTTATAGAGATGAGGGGTTATGGAGATGAGGAGGGGTAATAGAGAGGGGGGTAATGGAGATGAGGAGGGGGTAATGGAGATGAGGAGGGGTTATGGAGTGGAGGAGGAGTTATGGAGATGAGGAGGGGAGATTTGGGCGAGACGTACTCGGCCAAATACTCCTGAAACGTATCCCAATACTGGAACTTCCGGTATCAGGAAGCCAGGCAGCGAGTCATTACCCACCCCCCAGCTTCCTGATTGGCCAGAATGCCAGCTCCAATGTTCCTTGTCACCTGTTGGCAAGGGAGCACGGAGACGGCTTCCCGGCTAAACAGGAAGTCGGGCAGCGAGTCATTACACGCCGCCTAGCTTCCTCAATTGGACTTCCGGTATCTTTATTCAGTATCGGTGAGTACCGAAAAAATATATCAGTACTCGTGCTCGATAACGAATAAAATGGTATTGGTGCATCCTTAATGATTACAGAATCATTATCAGTGATTAGTGAATATTGGTTAGTGACTCCACTACTTTATGTCTTCCTAGAATCCAGCTGTTTACATACAAAGCTGAGTAATTATTTGACGGCTCAGCATGTTATTTCAATTACACAAATGGAGCTTCAAAGCAAGCTCCACCTGCCGTGCTGTCTCTTTAGCTCACTCATAGTGCTCTGGGAATCCTTTGTCATCTATGACCCGTTTATTTAAAACCTGTTTATAGATAGGAATAAAACAGATACAAAACAACTACCCTGTTTCCCCAAAAATAAGACCTACCCCGAAAATAAGACCTAGTTGTGGCCATTCCCAGGGCCGGTGGTGGTATAAGGGGGAACTTGAAGAGCCGCAGGTGAGAATCAGCGGTGCCAACGAAGCCAGTGCTAGAGGAAGCAAGGCGGCACTGGAGGGAGCAGAGCCGCATAAGCCGATGCTTCCTCTATAGCGCTGGTGTCAGCAAAAGTCCCGCTCTTTCCACGGAAAAACACGCATGCGCAGTACACAGCCTTCCACGGAAAAACGCACCAAAGCGCGCACCGGAAGTGACGCGCATTTGGCGCGGAAAGGCGCACAGGAAGTGACATGATTGTTTGATTCACTGCCCTATTTAAACCCGGCTCACATGCCCATTAGTTGCTGGTTTGTCTTTTCAGCTTGATTGTGTTCCTTATATCCTGTTTAGCCTTGTCCTGTATGCACCTGAACTCCCTGGATTTTGACCTGCTCCTGTTTGACAACCATCCCTGCTTGCTGCCTGCCTTTTGACCTCGGACCGTTTATTGGATATTCTTCTGCCTGCTCCCTTTTGTACTGCATCAGATCTCCTGGCTTTTGACCCCGGCTTGTTGTGACCTCGATTACTGGATTTCCCTGAGCACTCGTGCCACTCCTTGTCTGCCTGGCCTTTGTCCCCAACCTCAAAGGCCACAAGACACGAGGTGCAAGAGAAGCCTCCTCAAACATTCGGTCTCCCTACCAGGTACGTGATAGCCAGCTTCTGTCACTCCGCCTGTGAGCAATCGATAAGGAAAGTGTGCTTGGCTCATTCTGGCCAGCGATTGGTTAGCAAATTGCTTTTGTACATTAATAAGTGTGGATTGTTGTAGATTAAAAAAAAATAATAAATAAGACCCACCCCGAAAATAAGACCTAGTGTGTTTTTTGGAGCCAAAAAAAATATAAGACAGTGTCTTATTTTCGGGGAAACACGGTACCTAAAGACCATGTTGTCACCAGGACAGAAAGTGAGAGGCATTCTTCCCAAAGGGTACAAGGACAGCGCCCGATACAGGTCCGTTACCTTTCTCCATCATATTTAAAACTTAGTAACATAAAAAAAGAAAGGTTTGCTTGGATCTGGGCTTACACATTGGCCATTATACAAGGCACATAATTCATGAAAGTCGGGGAAAGGCTTGTCTAAGGTTACACATTGCTCTCAAGCTCGGTATAATTTATGGGGCTTCGCCTCTGTAGCTTCAAAGCTTCTGAAGTTTGGGGGGGAAAGTTAGAGACGCAGAGGCCGCAGAATAATCTGACACTTCCCCGGGGCTCATTAATGCGACGCGCAGGAAAAACGTACACAAGAAACTAACACTGCCTATCACACCTAATGAAAACTTTAAACATGCGCCAGAGCAGAGCCGACCACACAGCGGCAAGATTACCGCGTATGCCAATACCGGATCGAGTGTCCAGGCGTATGCAGAATTCTATTCACACATATAACGGGGATCAGACGCGACGTGACTTATAGCGGCAGCACGAAGATGCTCGGGGGAAGCTCCGGACGTGGCGAGACTGTGGAGAGAGAATAACTATGAGGTATATTGCTAAGGGATTGGTTATTAGATTCACCCAGGATTCACCGTATTTTCACTGATTAATCATTTGATTATTTTAGGAGCACATTTGGCACATAACATCCAACTTTATCCTTATTGTTGCACTAAATGGAGATTTTGGGGACATCCGCTGCATTTAGAAAGTGAAAAATGTCACATCGGAGCTGCGAATCCAGCGATTTGCCCATTTGCCTTTTTTTCACTGTAGACGTACCCATTACCTTCATTTGGATTGGCCCTCTGCAATACAGGCAGTCCCCAAGTTACAAACATTCGACTTACATACGACTAGGGTTGCCACCTTTTCTTCAAGTGAAACCCAAACACTCTAGCGCCACTAAAAAAATGTTGGGGAGAATAGAGAGAGAGTGAGGAGAGGCAGCTAGGGGAGGGAGTAATGAGACCATCTATAGAGAACTGCAAATCCCAGCAATACATTATCCAGCAATACAAAATAATGTGAAGCTGCATACTCTGTGCTGTTCTGAGTTGGCGCCCTGATGTCTTCAGGTGGCCTGGTGATTTGTGCCGGCTGTGCAACTCTCGGGTGGGCTGTGCGACACTCGGGTTTCAGGGAGCCGGTGTTGTGTTGAATTACGTTCCCCTGCCGCTTGGCTATTTCTGTAACCCACCTCTTCATGCCTCTTCCCCTCAGCTGCATGGGGATCTACACAGCCCGGCCGCTCTTCTATCTCTGGTGATCTATCACTTAGAGGAAAGTCTCCTCGTTCTTCTCCATGTGATAGAGAAGTTCCGACGGTGCGGCTGCTTAGATCGGGCTTGACAAGGACCTCAGCAGCCGCACCTGTCAGAAAATTTAAAGTGTCGGCACGGCCACGGAGTGTGATGTGGCCGGGTGCCCACTGGCAGGGCACCCGTGCACAACACACCAAAACCGGACTGTCCGGTTGAAAACCGGACGGGTGGCAACCCTACATACGACCCCTACTTACAAACGGAGGCTATTACTGTACAGCAGGGGGTCCCGGCTGCAGCCAAAGTATACCGCGCAGCATTTCAGTAGTTGTATGCTGCCGCGCTCATGCCGACGAGGAGTGCCCGCCTTTTTGGGTCTGGTTCGTAGTACTGTACGTACATTACAGGAAGTTGGCTCTTGTTAAACGTGCAGACGAGGGGTGCCCGCCTCATCTTCCGGGTCACTGTGAGGTTTTTACTGCTGTCTGTATCCTCATTAGAAAGATCTAATCTCACTTCCTGTCCTTGAAACAACAGGAAGTGAGAGGAAATCTACTCCTAGGAAGGGAAATTCACTCCTGTAAGAGTTATCATGGGGAAAAAGGTTTCTCCACTGAAGCTTTATCACCAATCCTTGTTTCCACGACAACCCAAAATTTTTAAAATTCAATTGTCACAGGGACAGAAAGTGAGGTAAAATCTTCTGAACAGGGGCACACACAGCAAAACAAACGTTACAGGGGGTTAACCCTTCCCAATGCTATCCAAAACAAAAACAAAAAATTGGGGCCAGAGTTACCTTAAAATAAATGTACCTGTTCCAACTTACATTACATACAAATTCAACTTATGAACAAACCTTTAGAATCTTATTCGTAACCCGGGGACTGTCTGTACTCAGCGTGTTCCGGCCCGATCATGGCCGGAATGCACTGGATCGCATTGCGGCCGGCTCAGTTTGTTGTGGAGGGGGAGGGGGCGTGTCGGTGCATTGAAGCGAATGGCACCGCAGACATGCCCTCCGGCCGCAATGCGATCGGCCGCACGGGAATGCAAGGCACATCAATGCCGGAACGCGCTGAGGATGGTGTGAACGCGGCCACCAAAGCTCCACCCACCAAAGAGACAAATTGACACTGCAAGTAATGTTGTAGCTAAGTGCTATCAGTGCAGATTATAGATGGGATATAATAAGATTCCGGGATGCATATTTATTTCCTGAAGACCGCCAGTTATTTTTTTTGTGTCGGGGCTGAGATGTCATTAAGATAATTCGCGGCCGGGGGTTCACTGTCCTTTCCAAAAACTTCTGCATCATTTAAAATAGAAAAAAAAAAAGTTTTGTTGTCGGGAAAGGATTCCAGCTGGCCGGGAGACACAGTGCCAGAACACAACGCTTTATAAGAAAGGATTTATATGAAGTGCAAAGTTCTATCGGGAGTCTTTATTAAAACCATCGGAGATGTCTAAGAAGTTGGTGTAAACATCAGAGGCTCGGCACTACCGCCGCGTACAGCGCACCGCTATTTATAGCCTCGCCGTCATCAGACGTCTCCGCTTCACCATTCCTAAAACATGCTCCGAGGAACCCTACAGACATATGGAAGCAGCCCGGGCAAATGGGGTGAATGTTCGCTGATATCTGTGGGCCCCATAAAGCCCAACGCCGGCTAAAATGTGCTGGGAAGGCTGAAAGCTTAAAGGAGAACAGTGAGGGGAGTGATTTCCACTCATCCTCATAGTTAGAGCCGACCTGTGACAAAGACGCTGTCACAGGTCGGCTCTATCGATCGGGAAGTGAGCCGATCCTTGCAGTGAGTGGTGACTGTCAGTCACCGCTCCCCACAGGGATTCCACGATTCTCCAGCGCTGATAGAGGAACGTACAGGGGAGGGGGCGGGCACAGCTGGCTCTGCCTCTAGATTGGCTGAGCCAGCTGTCACTCATACAGCTGAGTGGGTCTCGACAGTTGTGTCGGGATCCGTCCCGGTATGCGGCATTCTCAGTATATCGCAGGCAATAGCCTGCAATATACTGAGCTTTGGGTCACGGGATGAGGTTAGTATATGTAACTATGGGGTAAACACTTAGCCTATAGTTCTCTTTTAACTCCAGCCTTCCCTCCAGTCTTGGACAGTTGTACCGGCCCCTCTCCTGGACTGAAATGGCTTCCTCTGATTTCACTGCACCCTGGGAGCCTCTCACAATGTGCATTAGAAGCTGCAGCAAGTCAGTTAGAGCCCTCCTCATTTCCTGGCTGGAGAACGTCCAGCATCATCTAGTGTTTACCTCTCCAGCCTGACTGTCCCTGATCCCGCGCCTTTCATTCATTGGATTTCAGTTCTTTCGATTATGAAGGCTCAGCATCACATGTGGATGTTAACTAGGGTGATGTGCATGCAAATGCACCCACTCCTCCAGACTGACATGCACCCATCAAAGCCTTTTTGTATTTGCATGACTCCTTCCAAGAGCCAGCCCACTGCTTGCATCGGGGCAGAGGTCTTTTGCGAGGAGTACTGAGGCAAGGTGCTGTGATGTCATCAGAAAGCTATGTACAGCATCCTGTGGCCCATCGAGAGAGGCCCAGAGATGACATCACTGGTGGAAAAATAAGTGAAGGGAAATTAATGAATTGACATGTTGAGGGGAGGGGAAAGGAGGAACCATCAAAGGTAAACTATAAGCTTTAAGGCCTCTTTCCTTATTGGCGAGCACAGACTCCCATAGAAGTCAATGGCTTACGTGGTGGAAATTCACCGCACTTTACATTGTAGGGCCACAGGTGGCCATGTCCAGGAGCCCTGATACTTTTTTGGCAAATAAATGACTGGCATCAGATGTGATGTATACCAGGGGCGTCCCGAGGCTGGGTGTCACCCGGAGCAGAGACCGGGTGACACCCCGCTGTGACGTCATCGCGCATGCTCGTGACATTGCCGCATGCGCGATGACGTCACCGCGCATGCGTGGTCGTCTTATTGACGCCTGCCTGCAGCCATCTTGGTGATGGACGTCGGCAGAGAGAGGAGGGGACATTCACCGGCGGGATGAGGTATGCCACCGGGTCCCCTCCTCTCTCCTGACACTGTCAGGCTCTCGGTTCGTGACCTAGTGCCCGACTTTTCATAGCGGGTGACAACAAAATGGCTGTCAGTCATTTTGGTGTCACCCCTCCAATGGTGGCACCCGGGTGCGGGCTGCATCACCCTTGTAACGCTACTGACGTATACAATTTCTCTCTTTGCATGTATTGCTGCTCAAAAGATTATCTGTGCATAGGGTTGCCACCTGTACAGGATTCACCCGGACAGTCCAGGTTTTGAATGCTGTGTCCGGGTCTCATGGCAGCATAAACCCGGACAACAAAATGTCAGGCAGACAGGGGTAACCAAAATTAAGATAGGGGCTACTGACCCCCCACTGAAAATAGTCTCCACTGCGATATTTACAAATGAATGGGCGGCGCTATTTACATATGAATAAGCCGCAACTCATTCTCCCCCCAAAAATGCCCACGCGTTCCTCGAGTGTTCGGGTTTCGCTTCAAGAAAAGGTGGCAACCCTATCTGTGCACACAACCTGAACTTTGTTTTATTTTCATCCCCGTAAGGTAATGGAGAGAATATTCGGCAACAAAACACCATGTACACATGTACTTGTTAAATAAATAAAGGTTAAAAAAAAAAAAAAGCTTCTCTAAACACAGGAAATCTGCAAAAAAAAAAAAAAAGCGAAAACCCTCTGCCGGTAACGAGCCAGGTTTACAAGCAATGTACTTGGATTATTTTTCTTAGCACATAGTAAAAAAATCATTAATGCAAAAAAGGTAGAAAGTGCTTGTCGAGAGGCCCGCGTCCGCTCCCAGCGACGGACCTGAGCCAAATGGCGAGATTACGAGAGCGCATTCTGCACGGGGGCTCGGAGTTGGGGGGGGAGGGGGGTTTCTTGGCGGGGAGCACTTTCACATTTTATCACATAATATCGGAGCAAAGACCAAAAAATAATGGACTTTCCAGAGGAGACCTTTGTTTTCTGCAGAGGCAAGCAATAAAAGGAGCGAAAGTTTACCCGAAAAATCCAGCCGCTCGCCAACGGGGGAATTTTGTTAATAAAAAGAGGAAAGAGGACGGCCGCCCCTGGCACCAGCCGGAGGTGACAGAGCTCGCTCTGGGTCTCGCTGTCTATAAACCGGATCACGCACGCATGGAAGTTTTTACTTCTGTAATAAGTAACATCTGTAACCCAATCGCTTGTGAGTGAGTGTTTACTTCATCTCTACAGCACCATGTAAAAGGGGCACTGAAGTCTTTTTAGAATTTTTACTATAACAGTGCCAGAGAGTAAGTGGGTCTTTCCTGCCCCTGGAGAGAGGTGCCGGCTAACCCAAAGATGTAGGGTCACAGTGCTGCCGGATGAAGCGGGAAAGATCCCCTGGTAATGGCTCGGCTGGTGACTGCTGATACAGGTCGGACAGATGTAAAGTGCTGAGTTGGAGCTTGTCCAGTCAGGACACTATATGCAAGGAGGTTGCATGTTCTCCCTCTGCTTGCATGGGGTTCCTCTGGGTACTGGGGGTCCCCGGTTCAAATCTCGGTCAGGACACTATCTGCAAGGAGGTTGCATGTTCTCCCTCTGCTTGCATGGGGTTCCTCTGGGTACTGGGGGTCCCCGGTTCAAATCTCGGTCAGGACACTATCTGCAAGGAGGTTGCATGTTCTCCCTCTGCTTGCATGGGGTTCCTCTGGGTACTGGGGGTCCCCGGTTCAAATCTCGGTCAGGACACTATCTGCAAGGAGGTTGCATGTTCTCTCTCTGCTTGCGTGGGTTTCCCAAGGGTACTCCGGTTTCCTCCCCCACTCCAAAGACATGCTGGAGACACAATGTGTGGTCAGATGGTTTGAAGGCATGCAACAGAGAGAGCAGATCCAAACACAAGCCTTGGGTGGGTATGTTGGTTATGTGTTTAGATGAAGCACTGAGATCTTGACCAATGCTGTATTAAAAGAGAATTATGAGGCGAGTGATTTTCACTCATCCTCATAATCTGAGCCAACGTGTGACAATGAAACTGTCACAGGTCGGCGCAGTAGATCGGGAAGTGAGCGAACACATACCGGCGCTCGCTCACTTCTTGATCTATCCGTGCAGAGAGCCGTGACTGTCACTCACAGCTCCCTTCAGGGATTCCCCCCTCCCCTGTCCGATCCTCCAGCGCTGACTGGAGGAACGGACGGGGGAGGGGGCGGTCACAGCTGGCATTGCCTCTAGATAGGCAGAGCCAGCTGTAAATCCCGCAGCTAGGTGGATCTCGACAGCAATGTTGGGATCCGTCCCGGCTCCGGCATCTCAGTATACCCCGAGCTGTAGCTCTCGATATACTGAGCTTTGGGTCATGAAAGAACGATAATTTGTGTTCTCCCGTGACTCTTAGGAGAACTATGGGGAAAAGCCCTGACCCTATAGTTCTATTTTAAGGGTCACGGGAGGACACATACCAACGTCCTCCCGTAACCCAAAGCTCAGTATATAGCAAGCTACAGATCACTATATACCGAGAGCGCCGCAGCTGGAACAGATCCCAACAATACTGTTGAGATCCACCCAGCTGCCTGATTGACAGCTGGCTCTGCCTATCTAGAGGCAGAGCCAGCTGTGCCCGTCCCCTCCCCCGTCCGTTCCTCCAGTCATTGCTGGAGGATCGGAGAGGGGGGAATCCCTGCAGGGAGCTGTGAGTGACAGTCACCACTCTCTGCAGGGAGATGATCGAGAAGTGAGCGAGCGACGGTATGTGTTCGCTCACTTCCCAATCTATCGAGCCGACATGTGACAGTTTCATTGTCACACGTCGGCTCGGAATATGAGGATAAGTGAAAAATCACTCACCTCAAAGTTCTCCTTTAAGTTTTACTTGCTTAGGAGAATGTTACATCTGAATACAGCATTGTGCAACATACAGATAGAACTTCCTGTACATATCATAGATAAAACATGCATAGACAGAGAGACTAACATTGCACTACAGCGCCATCTACTGCTCAAAAGGCATATCAGTACAGTAGTATAAGCTGTTGTAATTCCAACAGGGTAGTCAGGTAATCATAGTTCAGGTAGTCATAGAGTGCTTCAAATCAGGCAAAGAGCTTAAAGTGATGGAGCATTTTCAGGTGATTTGTAAGCTTTTTGTGCATTTTGCAGACATTTTCAAGCTTGAGCATTCTTGTTTTAAACTCAAAACAAGCACAGCACTATTCTTCCACGTTCAAATAGACATTCTTTGCATTAATTTGATTATAGGCTCTCAATGAGAACATTCAACATACACATCAATCGTTCCTTACCCCTCTTTCCACCAAAATGTCAACATAATACATACATAATACCAAATCATAAAGTGAATATGTCCACAAACTGTTGTGATAGTTCCCCCTGTTATAATTTTCCATCATCCATATACAGCCAAGTGCCTGTGCTCCTTATGCTACTTCCGTGCTCCCTTTTCAAACAGGAGACTTGCCAGAATACCTGAATTGTTGGAATGTGCCTGCTGCACACCATACAGCACTGTGACCAATGTAGATAAGATAGGTGCTCGTAGTGACCACCATGGATGGTGCCGTGCAGAACCTCAGAGACGTGAAGATCCGTCACCAGCACTCCAAAATGCAAAGAAAATATCGTCTATTGCAATAATGTCTCATAGGTCAAAATAGTCAACGTTTCAGATTGTAAGCCCTCAGGGGCAGGGCCCTCCTTACCATCTTGTCTTGAATTGTATTGTGATTGTAATGTCTTCTTTATATTGTAAAGCGCTGCACAAACTGTTGGCACTATGTAAATCCTGTATAATAATAATAATAATAATTTACAGTTGATAACGATACCTGGAAGCAGCAATATTGGCTCACTATTAGAGTTGATCCCAAAATTCGGATAACGGTTGATGAATTTAGATGTTGAGTTTCGGTGTTATTTTTGGCAGTTCCTATTCAAAAAAGTCTCCTGAGAAAAAGAGACCAAAGGATTCTCCAAAGGCTGTTTCTGCCTTATATCTCCTTCTGCTGTTGTCTGAGCACCCGAAGGGACAAGTCTATGGGAATGCAAAACTAAACTGCAAAGCAGGTCAAAAGTAGTTCAATTGCATGTCAAATTCATGTCAAAAAAAGGTCAACTGCAGGTCACAGGGAGAATAAGTGGTTGTGGTTAGGTTCAGGGTAAGGCATGGTTGTCTTATTAGGGTTACATTTCTGGTAATACTTCACCTTTGTTACGTACCTAATGGGAGACCGGATGTGAGAGGAGGCTTCCCTTGCACCTTGTGTCCTGGGGGACTCTGAGGATGGTAACAGAGACCAGAAGGACAACAAGTGGCAGGGGTGCCAGTGGTGTTGAGCACCGTGAAAGCCGTAATCCGATGAGACAATCCGAGGTCAAATCCAAGCGGGCAATCAAGGTACAAAAAGGGAAAGGCAAAAGAGTAGTCAAAGAACAGTTCCGAGGTCAAGGCAGGCAGCGGTCAGGGGTGGTCAAGGAAATCCGGGTCACAAGAATCAGGCAAGTATAACGAAATCACAGGAACAAGGAATAGCTGGCGATAATCCAGCAACATGGTGGTGCTGTGGCTGAGCTTATATAGGGGAAGTGATAGCTGTTATGAGTCACTTCCTGTGCGCCACTATGGCACGTTTCCGTGCTGGTAGTTGACCGCTTCTGAGTACGTGAACGCGCGCCTGGCGCATGCGCAGTTAGCGGAGATACATCACAACCTTTTTGAGAGTGATTTCTTCAACCTTATCTCATCATTTTTTAAGGTGTGACATTTTCTGGGGCATATGCACAGTGTGAGTCAACAGGGCTGTGTCAATGAGTTTGTAGTTTGAGACGCTGCTGAGATCATTCAGAATTCATCAACAGGCGCAAATTACCTGCTTCTAACTTGCATTGGGGTGCTTCTGCATTCTCATAGATCTGTATTTGAGAGAGACAGTGGTATTGCAAGCCTAAGTCAATCAATGCAGGTCCTTGTGGCGTTTCTTGCTCTAACAATTTGATCATCAATGAACAGAAACGTTTTCACGTGTGAAATTGAAGTGGACGTTGAACGTTGTGCAAGACTTTCGGAGAGCAGAAATATGGCAGAATGTCTCTCCAAGCTGAGACGTGGAGCCAATCTGTGTTTTTCCTCAGGAAAATAATCCTCTATAACTCTATCTTCGTACTGACAATCCACGCTGCGCTGCGGTCACATAGCTCCAATGAGAGAAGGAGCGCTGAATGAAGGAATCCAGCACAAACCCTGCAAGAGGTCAGTCAAGAGAAACCTCAAGATAAGTATCTTCTGTAATGTTAGTTTTGGAGGAACATATCACAAAATGTTCCCGAAGCCTTGAAAAATAAAGAATGTAATGGTTTTCAGAATTCATTTAGTGCAGGCCATGCTGAATGCTGAGACAGGGGGCCTAGTCATCAGCTACTCAAAGCTTTGATTCTTAAAATATAATACATTGACATTTACTATAGACCGGTGACATCACTGAGAATGCAGCCTATCCCTTCACTAGAGACCGGTGACATCACTGAGAATGCAGCCTATCCATTCACTAGAGACCGGTGACGTCACTGAGAATGCAGCCTATCCATTCACTAGAGACCGGTGACATCACTGAGAATGCAGCCTATCCCTTCACTAGAGACCGGTGACATCACTGAGAATGCAGCCTATCCCTTCACTAGAGACCCAGGACATCATTGAACATGCAGCCTATCCATTCACTAGAGACCCAGGACATCACTGAGAATGCAGCCTATCCCTTCACTAGAGACCGGTGACATCACTGAGAATGCAGCCTATCCCTTCACTAGAGACCGGTGACATCACTGAGAATGCAGCCTATCCCTTCACTAGAGACCGGTGACATCACTGAGAATGCAGCCTATCCCTTCCCTAGAGACCGTTGAAATCACTGAGAATGCAGCCTATCCATTCACTAGAGACCGGTGACATCACTTAGAATGCAGCCTATCCCTTCACTAGAGACCGGTGACATCACTGAGAATGCAGCCTATCCCTTCACTAGAGACCGGTGACATCACTGAGAATGCGGCCTATCCATTCACTAGAGAGCGGTGACATCACTGAGAATGCAGCCTATCCCTTCACTAGAGACCGGTGACATCACTGAGAATGCAGCCTATCCCTTCACTAGAGACCGGTGACATCACTGAGAATTCTGCCTATCCATTCACTAGAGACCGGTGACATCACTGAGAATGCAGCCTATCCCTTCACTAGAGACCGGTGACATCACTGAGAATGCAGCCTATCCCTTCACTAGAGACCGGTGACATCACTGAGAATGCAGCCTATCCATTCACTAGAGACCGGTGACATCACTGAGAATGCAGCCTATCCCTTCACTAGAGACCGGTGACATCACTGAGAATTCTGCCTATCCATTCACTAGAGATCGGTGACATCACTGAGAATGCAGCCTATCCATTCATTAGAGACCGGTGACATCACTGAGAAAGGCAACCTATGGCATCAATGATCTTTGTCTTAAAATAATTGGCTACATGACAAAGGATTCCCGGAGCATTATAGGTTAGCTAATCATTTTCTATCCAGCATGCTCACACTCACTGATGTCCTAACAACAATAAATAAGGAAATACAATTTGAACAAAACCTTCACACATTCCCTTTAATACTCAACTCTGATCAGCAGAAAAGAACACTCTTGCAGTGAGTGGGGCCTTCCCGCACTGGAAAGGTTAAATGCAAGGTTCCCTGTTCCCTGCAGACTCCTCTCTATGGCAGTCTGGCCGGCGGTCGCATTAAGTACAATGCAGGACTCACGGCTCTCCGTGGTATGAGATGATACCAAGGGCAGCCGGAGGAGCGAGGGACAAGGTTTGTATTACAGCCTCTTCCTCTATCCCTAGATTTAATAAGCATTTAACCCTTGCAGTGTGTGTGTGTGTGTGTGGAGGGGGGTAGGGTTACTATAAGGGTTTTTGTTTTTTTTCTAGTTCCCGGAGTTCAGCTTTAAAGAAATTTACCATTTTTAGTAACAGAACATTTTGGGGGAATATTTCAGGTTATATATAGATTTATTTTATTTTGTATTTCTTATTTTATTTCAGATTTATTTTCCACACACAAACAACACATTCCTGGGATCACTATGTAAGAGCTTCTCTGCTATTGTTTCATGTTATTGTTATGTGTTGCTAAACAACTGTATGTACAATCCTTGGAACATGTCATGCATTGTACTACCCTACCCTTCCATGTCTAATACTTTTTGTACTATTTAGTGGCTTGTGAGGGCGCAAAGTAAGAGAATAAATAGAAATGTAAAAAAATATATAGTAAGATAATAATAATGACCCAAAAAGTAACAAGAAGTAAGCAAAGTTGGGCTTTTTCTACAATTAGTGCAATCAAATGTAAAATGTCTCTTCTAGTGGTGCAATACTGCCATCTAGTGGTCATAGAGGTGAATGTTGCTGACAGTGCGTGTGACACCTGAGGCCTGAAGGATATCTTGACTCAATCACCATTCACTTCAGTAATAAATGGCTTTTTCAGGTACTTATAGCAACAACATTTTAAATATGTTCTTGTTGAAAGTAAGGAGATTAAGGGGGGGCATGATTTTCATGTACAAAATGTTCAATGGTGATAGCAACATTAGCAACAAACTCTTTACGATTAACTCCATAACAAAAACTAGAGGCCACAATCTAAAATTGGTGGAGAAAACATTTCAGCCAAAGGGGGTTCTTCTCCGTTAGAGCGGTTAGGGTCCGGAACTCGCTGCCACATGCAGTGATTTCAGCCAAGAGTGTGGAATCGTTCAGGAAGCTTTTGGACGATTTCCTTAGGGATCTAATATACAGGGGTACAGGTACTCTTTAGGGTGCCCACACACCTTATGATAATCGTACGATAATCGCGGGAAATCCCGCGATCGTACGATTATCGTAAGGTGTGAGGAAGCCGTGCGACCTCTATTACTGTAAGGTCGCACAACTTTAAACTTACGAACATGTTCGAAAACCCGCCGAGCATCGTACGATGTTCGGCGGGTGTGTAGCACGTTCGTAAGATAAAAGCCGGGTGGGCCGGTGTGCGCAAGCGCACACTGCCCGTTCGGCATTACGGTCATTGGACCGCGGTCATTGCGGTCATTCGGCATTGCGGTCATTGGAAGCCCGCCCCTCAGGGGGCACGGCTTGCGATCATCGCAAGTACAATCTGCCTGTCCAAGATAGGCAGATTGCACGTTTTTTCAAGTACCTTACAACCATCGCAAGACAAAAGTCCTGCGATGGTTGTAAGGTGTGTGCCCAGCATAAGAATGAGATCAAACAAGGACTGATACATACGCACACATCAGCAGAACCATATACATGCACGCAATAGGTTGGACTCGATGGACTTAAGTCTTTATTCAACCTCAAATACTATGTAACATATGTGTTCTCAGCTAGTGCAAGACCCCCTTTGACTGGCCCTGACATACTTTTACTTTTATAGTATAGTGGGCATGGCAGGGGAGGAAGTCCTGAGTTTATGAGGTACAACCAAAGTCTTCATGGGGTTAAATATACTTACACGCTGCTTAGACAAGCTCAGGGACAATTCAGTGCACTGCATGCTGGGTGCACTGGTACGTTGCATTGTCTTTCATTCTGAATGGCAGTTCCACGCACCTCCTGGCGGACGTGCATCGCAGCACAGTGCACAGTATCTCGTGTGTTGTCTTGCTGAGCATTGAAAAAAGTAGTCCGTGAATTACCTTTTTTTTCCTGCATGGCACTGCAGTAAAAAAAAAAAAGGGGGGGGGGCGCTCACTTGGCACAATGGCCATACGGAGATCTCAAGACCCACACCTCGTCCAATCAGAGAATGCCTTGTATCCATTGCTAAAAATACTAGGTGTTCTTTGACTGTGTCAAGCGAGCGACCCCCTGTGTTTTCAGAGCAGAGGCAAAGCCATTCAGCCCAGAAGCATACAGGACCCCGGAAATTGCTGTAAAGCACTATATAGTAGCTCTGTCTGTGGCTGACCAGGGATAAAATAGGAATACTTACATTAGGCCAAGATGGACCAATGTATTTACAGATAAGAAAATGATATCTGACATTCAGCTTTAATTTATTGAGTTATCGGCATAACATAAGGTATGATGATAATTGCAGTAATGTGATCAATGAGGCCATTAGCTTTGCCCTACTTAGGTGTCCCTACAGTAGTTGCCTCTTAAGTGTCACCCATCTGAGGTCTTGGGCTCTCCCTGTCCGGTCACTCCTGAAGAATCTGCCTTTTTTTCTAGGTACACTAAGTGGCCAATAGTATGTAGACCCCCCCTCTAAATAATTGAGTTCAGTGAAGGTAATACTAGAGCCTACAAAGGCATTTTATACAATTGTGTGCTTCCAACCTTGTGGTAACAGTTTGGTGAAGGCCCTTTTCTGTTCCGGCATGACTGCCCCCCTGTGTACAAAGCCAGCTCCAGAAAGACATGGTGTGACCATTTTGGTGTGGAGGAACTGCAGTGGCCTACGCAGAGACCTGACCTCAACTCTACTGAACCCTTTTGGGATCAATTAGAATGTTTATTATGAGCCAGGTCTTCTCATTCAACACCAGCACCTGACCTCACAAATGGTCACAAATTCCCACAGACACACTCCAACATCTTGTGGAAAGCCTTCCCAGAAGAGTAGAGGCTGTTTTACCAGACTCCTTATTAATGGCCATGGTTTTGGAATGGGGTGTCCAACCCAGCTCTATAAAGACATGATTTAACCAGTTTGGTGTGAAGGAACTTAGATGTCCTTCACAGACTGTTCTGTCCCTGCTATACGTTACCCAGTGCCCTGGGTGTAGCTATCACGTACCTGGTGGAGGACGGATTAGCTGAGGAGGCCTCCCTTGTGGCTCTTGTCTCACACCCCTGGATTTGGAAACAGGGAGCGAGTAGACAGAGAGAAGCACGGTTGCCAAAGTGTTCAGACGAGGTGCCTGGTAGAAGTCCGGCAATTGGATCCCTGGAAGGATGAGCAGGGCAGCCATCAGAAATTTTGGGGCCTCTTACACAGCTTTAGGCCCCCCCCCCCCCATTGCCGCATGGTCATGGGTCGCCCACTGCGCTCACACACAATGCCCCGTGCATGTGTTTATTCGAATGCAGATGGTGGGGCAAGGGTTTGGTTTAAATTTTTATTATTTTTTTACTTTGTTTTTTTACTTATCTCCTTTTTGTTTTTTACATTTTGATGTATTTACATTTTTAATTGATTGTTATTTATTTTTTTACTATTTTGTTTTCACTTGACTTCACTGATATTACACAGGAGCCCCTGTGTGATAGCATTTGGAGGTGACAGGTTCTCTTTATTGACCCCGTCACCTCCAACACAGGAGTTCTAGCACAGCACTGTGCTCGTTCTCCTGTGACAGGAGTCTGTGAGTACAGCATTCGTGTGTCACTGCTCACACGGAGCAGAGCAGAAAACGGACGGTCTCTCCAGAAAGGCAGGGGGACCACAAAGAGCACGGCAGAAAGGGATCCAGCGGGCAGGGAGCGATATAAGAGGGAGCAGCTGGGCACACGGCCACCGGAGAGAGAGAGGGGAGGGGGAGCGGAGGGAGAATCAGGCTGGCTACAAGTGATTGTGGATGGCTGTACTGCCGCTCAAGATCACCTGTACAAAATGGCTCCCACTTTACATTTAGCCTTGCTGCCTGCCAGAAGCCGGGTTAAGGGTCGATTCACAACACAAAGGCAGTGTTCCAGGCGACGTTCAACCTCTGGAACGCAAGCTGGCTGGCTCCCTGCATTCAGGGGTGGGAGGGGGCATGGCGGTGCATTGAATGGCACTGCAGCCACGCCCCTTGCCCGCAGTACAATCGCCCGCACCCGGAACGCAGGCACATTACTGCTTGCGTTCCGGTCCAGTGCGATCTGCAAAAATAGTGCTTGCAGTATTTTTGCAGATCGCATTGGACCGGAACGCGCTGCGGACTCCCACCCCTGAATGCAGGGAGCCGGCCCGCTTGCATTCCAGTGGCCGAACACTCTGGAACGCAGCCTTTGTGGTGTGAACAGGCCCTCAATGTAGAAGAAAAAAACTACTCGCCCGGCGCCCAGGACTGTCTGTCCCGAGCAATAGCAATTCCACACCCCTGCATTACATTGTAATATTCCCTATTATAATCCATTTCGCTAATGTAAAGAAATTTCAGCACACAGGTTCTGGGCCTCTCACTCTCCCCCTCCCCCTCTTCTCAGTGCTTTCTATTTATGTTCCTCAAGCTGCCCAAACACCTGACGATTATCGTACGATAATCGAGGGTGATCCTGCGATCGTACGATAATCGTAAGGTGTATGGGCAGCATGCGACCGCATTTACTGTAAGGTCGCAAGATTTTCGTATAACGAGCACGCTAGATAACCCGCCGAAAATCGTATGCCGCACTACCTGAGGTACGCAAGCGCACACTGCCCGCTCACCATTGCAATCATCTGCAAGCCCTCCCCTCAGCGGTGAGGACTTGCGATGATCGCAAGTACGATATGCCTGTCCATGATGGGCAGGCTGAACAAAGTTTTAATCACCTTACAACCATCGCAGTAGGAAAATACAAGCAATCCGCTGGCTATAGAGCTGGCGGATCGCTTGTATGGGGTGCCGATCACGTGTGTCCCCTCCCTCCCACTGTCACTCTGGTCCCGGGCTCTGCTGTCCCCGGTGCGAGCCTGGGACCAGCATAGTGGCTCTGTGACAGGGAATCAGAGGGAGATCTCCTTCCGGTCCCCTCTCCGCTGTCAGAATGCTGAAGTGATGTATATTTCATCACTTCCGCATTCTCGTGTCACTCTCCAGCATCAGAAGCTGGAGAGAAGCAGATGAAGCAGATCTCTGTTTCATCAGCTTCTCTGGGGGTCCCGAGGTGACATTAGGGGTCTTGGTGACCCCTGATGTCTCCATAAAGAGGACCTGTCACATCTCTTTGCTGGGGTTTTCTTAGCCCCCTATGTGATAGCAATAAAGTTAAGTGAAAACAAATTAGAAAATAAAATTAAAGTTTCCCAAAAAAATATTTAAAAAAGTCACACATAAAAAATAATTAAAAAAAAATACTTTTTTTAAAGTCCCCACCCATACATATACGCATGCAAACATGCGTTGGGTGCGCACCTGTGAGAAATCGACGATTGCACCCATGTTGGTGGGTGCGCGCAATTTGAAAGCTTGACATGTTTGATGTCTATTTACCCGACGTGACCCCGTCTTTTATATTTTACTAAAAAATTGGGCAATAATAATTGTATTATAACATAATGTAAAAAAAAAGTCCCAAAATGTTTGGTCATTTTTTCCTTAATATAATAAAAATAAAACCCCCCGGGTGATTAAATACCAGCAAAAGAAAGCTCTATCTGTCCCCCAAAAAATGATATATAAAGACACATGACAAACCATCCTGTATACAGGACACACAGTAGTAAAGTGGACTTACTATGAGGAGATCTGAATATGTGACCAGGGGCGTCCCGAGGTTGGGTGACACCCGGAGCAGTAACCGAGTGTCACCCCGCCGAGACGTCATCGCGCACGCGCGGCAGTATTCTGATACCTGACGGCGGCCATCTTGGTGATGGCCGCCGGCAGAGAGAGAAGGGGACAGTCACCCGTATTTTCCAGCAATCCGGAAGACTGGGACCCGCGCATGCGCAGTAGCCTTACAGTAGCTTGACATGCAGCTAAACCCTCATATTCTGCAATAAGCCAGACTGGATGAAATGTTGAAGCTTTATTAACAAAACAGGGTGGGTGACATTGGTAAGAAAGAACAAGAAGACCTACAATCAATATATGAACATGTAAATAAAATGATAATAAGTCCGTCCCTACCAGCAGTGCTGCCTAAAGGGAAATCTGGTCATTTACGCCAGACATGCGCTCAGGATGGCATCAGATTCTCTTCTCCTCTGTTCCAAAATGGAGTTCCCAGAATGCACTTGTTCCCTCCTTGGGCTGATAACTTACCATAGAAAAACAGTTTGCTCTATTAATGAATAGAGACATATGCTCTACAGCCCTGGTTCTCAACTCATGGGTCGCGACCCAAAAGTGGGTCGCGAGCCCTTCTGCAGTGGGTCGCGGCACCCTTCCTGCATGGAGCAGCCCATCTTCAGTAGGGAGACATAGAGGGGAGATTTTTTGTCAGCCCAAGAGAACTCTGTGTTGTGAAACTGTCCCCTATCCCC
>NW_017307308.1:438299-442158 GCF_000935625.1 Nanorana parkeri
ATTTTTTTTTTTTTTGGGAGTGTTTTGGGAGTGTGCATGTGTGTGTGCGAATGCCTGAGTGTGAGATTGTGTCTGTGGTTGTGTGTGTCTGTCAGTGTTTTTGAGTGCCCATTCACACTAGTACAGAGTGTTAATTGCACAGTCCAGTGCGATTACCACATTGTACCATGCAAAATCGCACCTACCACAAATTCTGGTGAGGGAGTTGTGCTGCATTGCCATTCATTTGAATGGCACCCCAAAGGCACCTCCTGCCCATAGTTTGAACGCCCGCACCAGAATGCGCGGTACCGCAATGCCAATTCCAATGCGGTGCGACTTGGGTCATGACTTACTGACCAAGGACAAATGTGGGTCCTGAGGTTACACAGGTTGAGAACTACTGCTCTACAGCACCATCTCTTGGCTGAATTTGAGATGGCTGGTAGGTAAGTCAATAAATCTCGGCCTCTGGGCCAGAACACAGACCCTGGCCTCAACCCAACTGAACACCTTTGGGATGAATTGGAATGCTGATTGTGAGACAGGTCTCCTCATCCAACATCGGTACCTGACCTCACAAATGGGAACAAATTCTGACAGACACACTCCAAAATCTTGTGGAAAGCCTTCCCGTAAGAGTGGATGCTGTTATAGTCTCAAAGCGGGGACCAACTGCATTTTAATGGCCATAGGTTTGTAATAAAATGTCCAACAAGCTCATATAGGTGTGATGGTCAGGTGTCCACAGACCTTTGGCCATGTATAGTGCATTTCTGATAATTACCCTAAACATGTTGCGCCAACCTTCCATTCTCTTGATCGAGATTTGGCACCCAGACCTATAGGTGCCAGGTGTCCCTGAGCTATATTTTAGCCTCCTTGACTCTACAATATACACTATATTACCAAAAGTATAGGGACGCCCCTCCAAATCATTGGCTTCAGGTGTTCCGTGAGATTTCCTTTCTACTAAATATTCCGCGGTCACCTGCTAGTGGTATTATAACAGAGTGGAAACAACTGGGAACAACGGCAACTCAGACACGTAAAATGACAGAGCGGGGTCAGCTCATGAGTATATGGTGAAATTATGTATATAGATATACGGGGTGAGGAGAAGAGAAGGCCCATACAAAGTGTTTGCCACCAAACATCACTGAGTCATGCAACATTCAACAACTAAATCTGAAGATTCAGCTGCTTACGTTTTCATCCGGAATGACGACGGAGGTCTATCCAGAATCAGTTCGTAGAGGATCGCTCTCTGTGTGGCTTTGAACCAGGGTGTCCCCCCATTGAGGATAACCAGCGTATAGACTGATAACTCCTTGATGTCCCTCTGCTCCCTTTGGGAGTTTGTATGGAGGTTGCCTCCTCCTTTTCCCCTCCAGTTTTTGGATCTTAGTGATGCGGTTTGACTGCGGCTTACATTGAGCCTATCCTTGGTCTCCCCGAAAAAGCCCCCACAGGGGTGAACTGTCTTTTTTTTATCTGGACCCTCACCTGAAGCTCACTATTGGCCGTGTTCATGGACACATAGCAACTTGAGATTTTCATTAAAGGTTCCTGAGGAAGCAGCTCTATGCAAAACGCGTCAAACCTCACGAATACTTACTGTCTGTCCAAACCTGTGATATCTGGCTGAAGATATGTATATGGTTGTTCCGTATTTGCTATGTATTTGTTTACTATGGCCATAATCCTCTTAAATTATGTTTGAGCTTTGTTATGAATAAAATAAGTTTTTAGCAATTTGGTAATTATACTTTTTTTTGACACCTGAAAAGCCCCAGGCTCTTTTATAGCCAATTTTTCTTTTGTCTCTACGCCTCACACTCCCTTCTCTCTCTCTTGTAGTAGAATATTCTTTGATTTGTTATCTTAAAGGAGAACTATGGGGTCAGTGTTTTTCCCCATACTTCTCCTTAGGGTAACGGGAGGACACAAAATAGCATCCTCCCGTCACCCTAAGCTCAGTATACCGCGAGCTACAGCTCACGGTATACTAAGACGCCGCAGCCGGAGCGGATCCCGACCTGGAGTGACAGCTGGCTCTGCCTATCTAGAGGCTGAGCCAGCTGTACCCGCCCGTTCGTTCCGCCAGTCAGCGCTGGCAGATCGGAGCGGGGAGAGGGGAATCCAGCCTCTCCCCCTGTCACGGCAGAGAGCCGTGACAGGATCGAGAGGTGAGCGAACGCCGGTGTGTTCGCTCACCTCCCGATCTACTGAGCTGACCTGTGACAGTCTCATTGTCAGAGGTCGGCTAGAACTATGAGGTGAGTGGAAATCACTCATCTCATAGTTCTCCTTTAAAGGACCTTTAGCCCCAATATGGGAAATCTGCCATCTTAGATATTTGGGGACTTCAATCAGATGACAGAGCCCATCGGTTGTTTACATTCCTCCTAATTATAGCTCTGTGTATTATGATACTATTATGCAGACTCAGGAGCTGAGAGATTGTAGTATTGAAGTAGATGCAAACCCTCATTATAAGCTTTGACATGATTTCAAAGTCATTTTCAATATTTTGAAATCTGCAGCTTTAACCAAATTGTTACTTGGTGATCCTGCCATGGAGAGTCTTGTTTGGGCATTTCCTGTTATGCAGTGACAACCATCTGTCCCTGTGTCCCAAATGTGCTCCTGCATTGTCACCCCATTGCAGAGACTTCTGATGGAGACAACAAAATGTAAATGCAATGAGTATAGATTGCGTATTACACAGGCATAGCTCACTGTTGCCACCATCTGGAGACGCAGCCGCTTTTGTGCGATTTATCCCCCGTTTTCCACGCTTCGCCTATTAATTTCAATGGGTGATGCATGCTTGAAAGTAGCGGAAAAGAAGCTCATGTAGCAGATTTTGCTACAGCTGTACCACGGTTTTTACATGTGTTCATACGTGTTTTAACGCACGTCCACACACGGGAAAAACTCACATTTTCCTAGTCACGTTTGAGGTGTCATTAACAAGTAATGGTACCACAAGCACGTTACAGGTTTTTTCTTTTTATTGTTCCATGAAATGCACGTCAAAGCACGCTTGATGCGCATTTGGTGCGCGTTCACGGATCGCAAAGGTGTGAACGGGGACTTAGAACTGCCACTTGGTCAAAGAGGCTGCAGGAGATCAGCAACACTAAGCTGTACCAAAGGATGAAAAAACTCCAGTAGCGAAGTAGCATAAAAGCTTGGTTTTAATCAGTTCCGCTCTCACACCTGTGCAACCGCTATGGCAGGGGCGGGCGCAGGGCCGGCCTTAGGTCTTTAGGCGCCCTGTGCGAGAAAGGCGACTCTGGCCCTCCAGTTGTTGTGGAACTACAAGTTAGGGTTGCCACCCGTACAGTCCGGGTTTTGAATGCTGTGTCCGGGTTTCATGGCAGCAGAAACCCGGACACATGATGTCCGGCAGACAGGGGCAACCAAAATTAAGCCTGGCCCCCTACTGAAAATAGTCTCAAGTGTGATATTTACATATTAATGTGTGGCGCTATTTCCATATGATCATGCCACGAGTCATTCTCCCTACAAAAATGTCCACACGTCGCTAGTGTGTTCGGGTTTCAGTTGAAGAAAAAGTGGCAACCCTACTACAAGTCACATGAGGCATTGCAAGACTGGCAGTTACAGGCATGACTCCCAGAGGCAGAGGCATTGTGGGGATTGTAGTTAAAGCACAGCTGGAGATGCCCTCCCCCTAACCTAAGGTATTTTTACGTTTGTAGTACGGGCCTGCTTATTTGGCACAGACGTTGCCAAATTCTTTTTTTTAGGACAAACAAGGAATTATTTTAATTATTTTGCTGATAGTTTTGAAAAAATTATTTTATTTCTTCTTTTGTTTGCATGTTAACTTGTGTCTTAATGCTATATA
>NW_017307308.1:442948-452458 GCF_000935625.1 Nanorana parkeri
ATATATATATATATATATGCTAATTTATTTATTCATTTATTTATAAAGATAACATATTAATTTGTATTCATCTTTTTTCTTTAATCATGGCAGATGTAAAGGTTTATAACAACAAAATTATAAAATGACTACAAATAAAATGTAAAAAAAATGTTTAATGCCTTTGTGACTATGTATCTTTTTCTTATTATTTCTCCAGTCCCTCCGCAGATTGGGAACTGACTGGAGGGAATGGCAGACACCAATAAGCACACTGACAGCAACCAGCAGCGGTTGCTGAGCAACAGGACTGGCGGCCATTATTCTGAAGACAGATGGAGACACAAGCTTAGGAATAGTTTGGGCTCTAGTGGATAGTGGTCGCCATCTTTGGTAAGGGAAGAGCCTGTGGTAATAACTCGCCCCCTCCTGCTGCTTGGAAACGCCCGGACTAAACATGGTAGTCTTCCTGTTTCGTCGCACGGGCGTGAAGACGTCAATGAACAGCGGCGCTGAGTAGGCGTGGCAGAGTGAGGCGCAGGAAGGAGCTGTCAGTGTTGCAGGTGAGCGGAGGTCCGTTGTGATTTGTGTCGGTCTGTCATTGTAAGTCTGCCCGATGTGCCTCTGGGACAGGCCTTGCCTCGCAGTCCACCGACTGTCACCCCTCACCAGGGTCGTTCATGTTCCCTCTTCCCCCAATACAGCCCCTCACTGCAGTCACTGGCTCAGTGTTCTCTGTACAGCGCTTCAGTATGTGTCAGAGCTATATAAATGTATAATAATAGTGTGTGACTGTGGGGGGGCATTAGAGTGTAAGCTCCTCTGCTGCAGCGACTGATAGGAACGGCTCAGTGTCCTCTGTACAGCGCTATGGTATATGCCAGAGCTATAACACTGTGTTGTTGTTGTTGTAATATTGATAGTGTGTGACTGTGGGGGGACATTAGAGTGTAAGCTCCTCTGCTGCAGATACTCACATGAATGGCTCAGTGTTCTCTGTACAGCGCTGCGGCGTATGTCAGAGCTATATATACGTATGTTGTGGTGGGGGAGGGGGGGCTAGTGATGCAGCATGGTCTTTTTCGTTGTATGGCCGCTTTGGGTTCTAACATTCATCTCTCTCGCCCGTCTACCCAGAGCCATCAGGATGAGCAACAGCCACCCTCTGCGCCCGTACACCGCCATTGGGGAGATCGATCACGTCCACATCCTGTCGGAGAGCGTGGGAGCGCTGATCAACGGCGAGGAGTACAGCGATGTCACCTTCGTCGTGGAGAAGATGCGTTTCCCCGCCCATCGGGTCATCTTGGCTGCCCGGTGCCAGTATTTCAGGTACAGCCGGGGATAATGAGCAGTGTGCTCCAGGCCGCTCTACTCTGATGTCTACAGAGGAACATGTCATGGTTACCTTTGTATTCTTCATGCCATGAAGGTCCTTGTTCAGGCACTTCCTCCTATAGGGTGACAACGCTCTGTCCCTTGTGTGCCAATTGCACTCCAGCGATGTCACCCTTTCGCACATGCTTGTGATGGAGACTACAAGTGATTGTTTCAACACACAGTACATACTCATGGTCAACTGTTGTCACCATCAGGAAACCCCACCTGAGAAACACCAAGCAGCCATCGCTTGAGTGCATGTAGACAGGAAGCGGCTGCAGTAGGGATGAGTTTAGATCTGGACCGAACCCGGAAGGAAGCTCCTTCACCTGCGACCGGAAATTCCCCCCGCACAGCTGCATGTAAGCAAAGGGGTGTGATGCTGTGACATCATTGACCTTATATGGCCACATGGCTATATTTGATTAATGACGTTGAACCTAATATGGTTATGTGGCCATATAAGGGCAACGATGTCCGCACAAGTGCCCCACCCCTTTCTTCATGTGCAGCTGTGTGGTGGGGAATGCCCCGACCCACATCTGATTGGGCCGGTGGCCTCATGACCCTTCTGGGTTCTCGGGTCACGTTCATTGTGAGCAACCCTGAGATGTACGTAAGGATAGGCGGGGCCCGGTATTATTTATTTCACGGGAACATGATTCAATACGTAATTAGCTCCTAAAGCTCTGATTAAATCCCAGCTCACGATGAACAACACTCATCATGGCAATCATTAGGATTACCATGTCATTAATAAACCGGGAACACGCCATGTTTGTATACTCGGTGACTACCCACACTGCTGCCAATGGACGTCCTCCTGGATTACAGTGGATTAAACTCAATTTGTACTCCACTTACCTGCATGTGCCAATTGTTATCTGGAAGTATATGTGGGTCCTATATTTATATACATACATGACCTGTGTAGAGTGTTGTTGTTTTTTTTTATACATGGGTGTATGTGGATCTTATATTTATATACATACATGACCTGTGTAGAGTGTTGTTGTTTTTTTTTTATACATGGGTGTATGTGGATCTTATATTTATCTACATGTATTGGTTCCGTGCAGAGCGTTGTTATATGGAGGTATGCGGGAGTCCCAGCCCCAGGCGGAGATCTTCTTGCAGGACACGACGGCGGAGGCCTTCGCCATGCTGATAAAATACATCTACACGGGCCGGGCCAGCCTGAGAGAGGAGCGGGAGGAAGTGCTGCTCGATTTCCTCAGCCTGGCACATAAATATGGCTTCCCAGAGCTGGAAGACTCCACCTCGGAGTACCTGTGTACCATCCTGAAGATCCAGAACGTCTGCATGATCTACGATGTGGCCAGTCTGTACTCCCTGGGGAAGCTCTGCACCACCTGCTGTCTCTTCATGGACCGCAGCGCACAGGACGTCCTGTCCAGCGATGGCTTTCTATCACTGTCCAAGGTATGGTGGGCCACTGGTCATCCCCTTCTCCATACCCATCCTCCTCTCACTGTCCAAGGTATGGTGGGCCACTGGTCATCCCCTTCTCCATACCCATCCTCCTCTCACTGTCCAAGGTATGGTGGGCCACTGGTCATATCTCCTTCTCCATACCCATCCTCCTCTCACTGTCCAAGGTATGGTGGGCCACTGGTCATATCTCCTTCTCCATACCCATCCTCCTCTCACTGTCCAAGGTATGTGGTGCCACTGATCATATCCCTCCATCCTCATCCTCCTCCTCTCACTGTCCAAGTTTGATGTGCCACTTGGCATATCCCACAACTCCCTTCTCCATCCCTATTCTTATGCCATTGTCCAAGGTATGGTATGGTCCTTTCTCCATCCCATCCTCCTCTCACTGTCCAAAGTACGGTGTGCCCTAGTCATATCGCACATTCCTCATTCTCCGCTCACTGTCCAAGGTGCAGTTCACCACTGGTCATATCCAACAACCCCCCTTTCCATTTTCATCCTTTTCTTAATGTCCAAGGTACAGTGTGCGACTGGTCATAGCTAACATTCTCTTCTCCATCTTCATCTCACTATCCTTGGTGCGGTGGGCCCACTGGTGATATCCCCCTTGTCCCTTCTCTATCCTGCTCTTGCTGTCCAAGGTACGGTTTTCCACTGATCATATCTCCCATCCTTTTCTTCATCCTCCTCTTACTCTCCAAGGTTTTTTTCAATTGTAAACTTGACCATCTACTTCTTCAAGGTCCACATATTCAAGGTGCCCCCCTCCCTTTCCTTCCCTAAAATGCTAAAACCTGTGTGGGGGGAAATAGCCTATAATTCTCACCTTTCCCCGACTTGCATGGGGTGACTTCATCTGTCTGCCGACATGATCCCTGCAAATGCTGAGTAGTCCACGTCTCATGAGGAGGCGCTAGCACAATTCACGATCATCTTCTTGTGAGATTTGGTTACTCTACATTCTCCGATCTGGCCCGGAAGCAGGATGACGTCACCCTCACCTGGACGCTGCAGGAGGAGGATGGGGAAAGCGTATTATCTATTTTTCCTCTCACAGATACTTAATTTAAGAAGAAGGGGGCAACTTGAATAAGTAGACCCTGCTACCAAGGTTGAAGGTCTGCTTTAAGAATAAATGACTACCTTGATCTTCCTATTGCTACAGCTGGTTGTTGTTGTTGGTATTAGGAGTACTCGGATGTAAATTTATTTTTTGGCTCAGAAAGCCGTCAAATACCAAATTATTTATCATTATCTGAATTTATGACTCCGCAGTCCAAAAGACAGAGGGGCATGAAATGGAATTGGGTGGGAAGATAGATTATTAGAGGCGGGGGTGTAGCCACAACCTTCTATTTGGGTCCTAATGATTATTTGGTTAAGCTCTGCTCTTGAGTTGTATGTGATTTCTTTGGCTTCAGAGACCTCCAGATCTCAGCAAGGAATATATAGGGAATCTGTTTCAGTCTTATATCTTAGATTGAGCTTTTTATCGGCAGGGTGCTCTCCTGGATATCGTTCAGAGAGATTCATTTTCCGCTCCAGAGAAAGACATCTTCCAGGCCCTGATGCGTTGGTGCCGGCACAACCCGAAGGAAAACCACACCGAGATCATGGCCGCCGTTCGCCTCCCTCTCATGAGCCTGACTGAGCTCCTTAACGTGGTGAGACCGTCCGCACTGCTCTCCCCGGACGCCATCCTGGATGCCATTAAAGTGCGCTCAGAAAGCCGCGACATGGACCTCAACTATCGCGGCATGTTAAGTAAGACATGTTATCCTTCTATAAAATTTAAAGCTATATATAATGAAGTCCATCCTCAACACCCGTCATACCTGGCCCCACCCGCTCACATGCATCACGACCCTATTATGCATTTTGAGACAGGAAGTGGGGGGGGATCTGCAGGGATTGGAAGCCTAAATGTACATTTCAGCACTACTCCAGCACCGATCTCAGTACCTTTCTCAGGAGCCCTCAGCTCTGATGCAAGTAGTGGGCTGGCTGTTGGGAGGGGTTCCTTGGCAGAATGTATTTGCATGCAGGCTACCCTATATAACACTAACATCTGATGCTGAGCCTCCATGATTGAAAGAACTGAAATCCATTGAATAAAAGGCCTAGGCCATGGACATTCAAGCTAGGGAGGAAAGCACTAGATGATGCTGGATCTCTTCCAGCCAGGAAGTGAGGTGGGCTCTATCTGACTTGCTGCAGCTTCTGATGCACATGGTGAGAAGCTTTCAGTGTGCAGTGAAATCGGAGTAAGCCATTCCAGCCGGTACAACTGTGCCAGACTGAAGGGAAGGACGGAGGTCGGCTTTAAACTATAGTGCTCTCTGAATGTATACGTATTTGGTGTTCTACAGCAAGTGGCCCAAGAGGGCTTCAGTCAGATGAAACGTGATGTGTTGGCCAATAACCATGTTATGTGATATAGAGATAGCTGCATGTGTCTGAATTTGTGAAGGAAATCTGTATATCAGTACTAACTGTCCCTCTCTCTCGCCAGTCCCCGAAGAGAATATTGCCACAATGAAGTTTGGTGCCCAGGTGGTGAAGGGGGAGCTAAAATCTGCCCTCTTAGATGGTGACACTCAGAATTACGACCTGGACCACGGCTTTTCCCGGCACCCAATAGAAGATGACTGCCGATCCGGGCTGCAGGTGAAGCTAGGCCAGCCGTCTATTATTAACCACGTCCGCCTGCTCCTGTGGGATCGAGACAGCCGGTGTGTATCCGATTTATCTGCCACCTCCCCTGTGACACAGAGCATTAGAGAGCTGACAGCATCCATAGTACTTTATAGAGGACATAAAACCAGTCACATCAGTCTCTCACCAGAGGAGCACTCTAATGTCCCCCTCACGCACTATTATTATACATTTATATAGCTCTGACATATTCCATAGTGCTGCACAGAGAACACTGAGCCAGTCACATCAGTCTCTGCAGCAGAGGAGCTTACACTCCAATGTCCACCCACAGTCACACATTATTATACATGTATATAGCTCTGATGTATTCCATTGTGCTGTATAGAGAACACTGAGCCAATCACATCAGTCTCTGCACCTGACTAGCTTCCACAGTCACACATTATTATTATTAGGGATGTCCCGATACAAGTATCGGTATCGGGGCCGATACCAGGCGTTTTCATGAGTACTTGTGAACATGCACCGATTCTTAAGGCAGATACCAGCCCTCTAAATTTTCAAACAGCAGCTGCTGTCCGAGTTCCCACGCTTGTGGGGACTTCGGCAGCCTGCTGGGGACCTGCAGATAGCTGCCCATGGCAGTGCCTGTCCTGTTCTCCTTCCCATCGCAGGCACTGCCATAGACAGCCCCGGGGGTAGAACTTACACCCCAGGGCTAGAAGCTGGGGTTCCTGCCGTACACTGACGGGGAGGACTGGGCCGAGAGATGTCCACATCGCCTGGTGAAATTGACACGCAGTCTGGTGAGAGGAGTTCTGCTTTGGGGACATGTATTCGCAAAACACATGTTCCCAAAGCAGAATACATGTCCCCAAAGCAATACTATTCTGCCTTAGGGACATGTGTTCAGCTTTGGAGATGTGTTCAGTTCCGGTAACATCCGTATTTAGCCCAGGTGAGAAACTGCCCTAAAATCATCAGTCTGTGTTCTTTTAGAAAAAAATTTCACATGTCCCTTTAAGGAAAAGTATCGGTAATTGGTATCGGTGAGTACATGAGGGGCAGTTCTTGTACTTGGTCTTAAAAAAGTGGTATCGGGACATCCCTAATTATTATACATTTATATGGCTCTGATGTATTCCATTGTGCTGTATATGGAACAGTAAGCCAGTCTCTGCAACAGAGGAGCTTGCACTCTAATGTCCTTAGCACAGTGATGCATATTATATTCAGCAAAGTAATGTGTTCAAACCAAATTGAGGAACTCATATATAAGGTATATATACACCTTAATTTTTTAATCCTGCATTACCTGCTGATACTAATATCTTATCTGAGATCTACAAATGTTTTCGAACCACTCTGAAGTCACATTATACCTAACCCCTGACGAAGAGGGACTCCCCAAAATGCGTTGGCACTCTTATATTATTGATCATTCAATAACATATCCTCCTGGATTATATTATCATTTGTGTGGTGCCCTTGCTACATTTTACATATCCAGCAATTAATCCCTGACAGAGGTTCTAACTCTTTCTAATCTGCCAAAGGTTCAAATGTTCTCTAAACTTCTACGAAACAACCAGCAGAGAGCTGGAAGATCACCACCTACCTTCCTTTCTGTCCCTCTAGTGCTGCCTGAAGTCCATACAGTTAACACTTAAAGGAGAACTATGGGGTTAAGGCTTTTCCCCATAGTTCTCCTTAGGGTAACGTGAGGACACAAACTAGCGTCCTCCCCGTCACCCTAGGCTCAGTATAGCTCGCGGTATACTGAGACACCGCAGCTGAAGCGGATCCCGACAATTGTGCCGGGATCCGCCCAGCTGCATGACTGACAGCTGGCTCT
Source organism: Nanorana parkeri (assembly GCF_000935625.1). Lineage (NCBI taxonomy): Eukaryota > Metazoa > Chordata > Amphibia > Anura > Dicroglossidae > Nanorana > Nanorana parkeri. The sequence continues at coordinate 450,279 of NW_017307308.1, forward strand.
GCCTATCTAGAGGCAGAGCCAGCTGTACCCGCCCCCTCCCCACGTCCAGTAAGCGCTGGCGGATCGGAGCGGGAGGGGGGAATCCAGCCCCTCCCCTGTCACGGCAGAGAGCCGTGACAGGATCGAGAGGTGCGCGATCGCCGGTATGTGTTCGCTCACTTCCCGATCTACTGAGCCGACCTGTGACAGTCTCATTGTCACAGGTCGGCTAGAACTATGAGGTGAGTGAAAAGCACTCGCCTCATAGTTCTCCTTTAACTCAACAGATGAATCTTAAATTTATGTATTCAGGTACCTTAACTTTGAACAACAATGTATCTTATTTGTGTATCACTCGGCTGTAGATCCTCTTGTAATGATGGCTGGCTGTGCTGAAGCCACATGCAGTGCATTGCTAGATGGGGGCAGACACCATCCATGTTCTGTAATACATGAAATTGTAGAAACAGCAGGGGGTAATTATTAAAGGAGATCTATGGGGTCAGGGCTTTTCCCCATAGTTCTCCTAAGGGTAATAGGAGAACACATACTAGCATTCTCCCGTGCCCCAAAGATCAGTATACCGCGAGCTACAGCTCGCGGTATACTGAGACGCCACAGTCAGGACAGATCCCGACATTGCTGTCGAGATCCACCCAGCTGCGGGATTGACAGCTGGCTCTGCCTATCTAGAGGCAGAGCCAGCTGTGCCCGCCCCCTCCGCTAGTCTGGGATTGATCGAGAAGTGAGCGAGCGACGGTATGTGTTCGCTCACTTCCCGATCTACTGAGCCGACCTGTGACTGCTTCATTGTCGGTTCAGATTATGAGGCTGAGTGAAACTCCCTCACCTCATAGTTCCCCTTTTTAAGGTAGAGGGAACCTAAACGCTTTTGTAATCAGTATTTTCTTTGAATCTGCTTTTTCTACCCTATACTGGTTAACGTAATCTCTCACAAAAGCATGTCAGGGGGAAGCCAGAAGCAGGTCAAAGGGAAATTAGAAAGGAGGCAGTAAATGATCAGAGGCAAGTCAGAAGGAAGTTAGTAGCCTCAAGTATTTCATCAGACACAAGCCATTTTTTCCCCAAAGTACCTGAAATTTCTACCTGCATTCGTGTTACTTCTGAGCCTGAAACTCCTGCCTGCTATCCCATGTACAGCCTGGTATTCAACAACCACTCTACGTGTTGACTTTAAAGCCCAAATCAAGACTCTGTGTTCCTGGCTCCCTCACCTGCCCCGCAGGGAGTGAGCGTGTGAATCCCTGCACTCACATTATGTTGTCTGTCCTCCGGGTTGAATGACTCTAGGCACCATTCAATATGGAAAGAACATTTTGTGGCGGAAAGACATTACTTCGGGGAACATTGTTTGAGAGGGGATTAGTGTTGCTGTACTAGTTTTATTGTTTTATAATCCCGGCTGGGGCACCATTCACAAAAAACAAAACAAAAACGTTGCAGCGTCAACACTGAATTCTTCAGGGATGCTTAAAATCACTCGTCCTCATAGCTCGAGCCGACGCGTGACAATGAAACTGTCGCACGTCGGCTCAATAGATCGGGAAGTGAGTGAACACATACCGTCGCTTGCTCACTTCCCGATCATCTCCCTGCAGAGAGCCGTGACTGTCAGTCACCACTCCTCGCATGGATTCCCCCCTGTCCGATCCTTTAGCGCTGAGTGGAGGAATGGGCAGAGGATGGGGCGGGCACAGCTGGCTCTGCATCTAGATAGGAAGAGCCCGCTGTCAATCACGCAGCTGGGTGGATCCAGACAGTAATGTCGGGATCCGTCCCGACTGCGGCGTCTCAGTATACCGCGAGCTGTAGCTCGTGATATACTGAGCTTTGGGTCACGGGAGGACGATAGTATATGTCCTCCTGTGACCCTTAAAAGAACTATGGGGAAAAACACTTACCCCATAGTTCTCTTTTTAATGAGGGGATCAGGTCAGATTTCTATAGGTCCACTTTAAATAACTTAAAGTAGGGCACCCATGACTGACGTATTCCAGTTTCCTCCCACACTCCAAAGACTTGATAGTAGGTTAAATGGCTCCTGTTTAAATTGGCCCCAGTATGTATGTGAGATAGGGACCTTAGATTGTGAGCTCATTAAAGGTGGTGACTGAGGTGAAGTGATGCGTAAATTGTCTGTGCTGTATGTATGTATGTGTATATAATATATATATATATAT
>NW_017307308.1:452484-466919 GCF_000935625.1 Nanorana parkeri
ATCTATAATAAAATGTAATGATTACTTTGATAAAAAGATGACATTCGGTCCGTCCTTACTCTCTGACTGTTGGCGGCAGGTCGTACTCTTACTACATCGAGGTCTCCATGGATGAACTGGACTGGATCCGTGTCGTCGATCATTCACTTTTCTTCTGTCGCTCCTGGCAGAAGCTCTACTTCCCCGCACGGGTCTGCAGGTAAGTGCCCCACTGGGTGTCACTTTCTATTTTTGTTTTCCCTGAGAGACCAGAGACTGTATCTGTTACTATGTGTAGCTTGGGTGTTGGAAACGCTGTGATACGTAATGGCCTTAATTAAAAATAGACCTATACTGATATTTTAAAGAATAAGCACACTTAGACAAAGTACACTTACTTACCCTCCTTTCCTGACCTAAACAATTCCACTCTCGTGCTCTGCAGATATAGAGTTATTGAGATCTGAGGATTGCTGCTCCATTATTTGTTGATAACCAGTCTCTCTTCTTGTGTTCGCCTGCATGTCTCCTCCTCCTGGCCGACTTTGTCTCCCAGGCCCCATAGAAGTCTATGGGGCTGTAATGTGCAGGTGCAGCCAGTAGAGGGAGCATTGCAACACTGGACGTATATGATAGCACATCAGATCTCAGTAAGTACGGATCTGCGGACGGGGGAGAGTGGGATTGCTTAAGTCAGGGGCGGGAGGTAAAAAGGATAAATGCATTTTGTTTATAATAGGTGGGAGGACCATCCTAGTACTGCTGGACTTTTACTTGCTTCCATCCTTGGATTCCATTCCTTGTTGTTCAGTCGGAAAGGACCAGTGGGGGTGAATGCGACTTCCCCTGATTCAACTCCTGGGGGCCCGCGTCGAGACAATTAATATTAGGACCTCTGTATTTATTACACTTTGTACCTAAGGCAGACCTCCTCTGTGTTTTTTTTTTTCTGGGAAAAAAAAATGGTGTCTGCATTTCTTTACACATACCCCCTGTGCCTATACCCAATTTATTTATTTTTATTTTTTTTTACAAAGCTTGCTGGAGTTCTCTCTTTATATACACTGGACAATGTCTGAGGGTGTCCAAGGCATGGCTGCGACTTCCACTTTCACCGGGCGGACTGGTCCTGCCATAATTTTGAATGTACTACTGGGCTGCGGTGTTGGTCACGGTCCGCTGCTGGTTCTCACAACGCTTGGACAACTCAGCAGTGACTTTATAATCTGCTCGTATGCAGAGCTTAGTAATTTGCTGTTCTATTCAGCTGTGACTAGACCCATGCACACTAGGCTTGGGGTGTGGATCCAGGCGTGAAGGAAATTCTCCAAACCTAACGTCATCTCACCCTATACCCCCCCCACCTGTCGCACTTCTATACTATCCCTGATCCCCAGTTGTGGGCACGCTAAGATTATTAAAGTGACATTAAACCCTCAGATTTTTTAACATAAAACAATACTGTAATGTGCGCCTTACTGTAATCCATGGTTGTTTCCCTTCTCTTTGCTGCTCTTCCTTTTAAATCTGTATCTCTTCTCATGCTGGGCAGAACTTCTGTTTTGCAATGGATACATGGTGTCTGTGTGTGTAGGTTCGCAACCTGAGCCAGCACTACAGGAAGAGGCCCTCAGCTGCAAAGGGAAGTTCTGCCCAGCATGAGAAGACATGAGGATTTAAAAGGAAGAGCAGCAAAGAGAAGGCAAACAACCACGGATTACAGTAAGGAGCACATTACAGTATTGGTTTTATGTTAACAAATCTGAGGGTTTAATGTCACTTTAAGCATATTATGCTGCGGGGAGTGCTGTTGGATATCGGCGGACTGAACTCTTTGTATAATTTACCTAACTCATTGCTTTCTAGGTTCACGCCTACCGATCTCAATCTCCTATATCAATTTCTGCAGAATTGGATGGGATTGAACGCTTATGATAACTGACCGATTTCACAAACCTCTTTCTTCACTTTATTTTAGACTGACCTTCTCTGATACTCCTACCCTACCCAGAGTTTATGAAGTGGCAAGATGACATTCCTTCACTGACGGAGGAGGGCTGGGATGGGTGTGGGCAGTGTTACATTACAACAATTGTGTCTCCTACAGATAGATTTATAGAACTTTTTTTGCATGGGTCATATTATGATAGGAGGTTGCAAGCGGTTGACATAATGACTGACTTTGGGTGGACTATGTGAGGGCCGGGGACTTATGTTGGAGGACCAGTGGGGGTGAATGCGACTTCCCCTGATTCAACTCCTGGGGTCCCAAGTGGAGACAATTAATATTAGGACCTCTGTATGTAATACACTTTGTACCTAAGGCTGTTTTTTTTTCGTGGATCCCGATTATGGGTGTTTTCTCGTGGTCCGGGCTTCGTCCCTCCGCTCTTTTTTCCACCAGCTTTAATTTCTGGTCACCTGCCTGAACTGGAATACCTATATAGTACTACAGGAATTGTTGCTGTTATTTGCTCTATAGTCAGACCGCACCCGGGAAGCCGGCTTCCCAGCCAATCAGCATGGAGCCGGCTAAACAGCATGGAGCCGGTTTCCTGGCCAATCAGGAAGCCCGGGATTGATTACCTAGGAAGCCGCCTCTATGCTGTTTGGCCAGCTCAATGCCGGGAGGCCGGCTTGCCAGCCAATCGGCATCGTGCGTGCCAATCGGGAAACTGGGCTGCAAGTCATTACCCTGATTGGCTGGGAAGCCGGCTCCATGTTCCTTCACTGCGTTGCCGGTCAGAGGAAATCTCCCTCTGACTGGAAGTTATGGTATTGGGGGTAAGTATTGGAGCATTTGGGCAAGTACGAGTACTCGCCCAAATACTCGGTATCTGTGAATCCCTAAGGCCCCATTCACATTGAGCGATTCGCAAATCACGCGTTTGCATTGCATTCTCCAAAAAGGGTACTGCTGTAGCGACGCACGACCCGCGACAGCGACGGACAGAGCACCATTGAGATGCATTGGAGAGCGATATCGCGCGGTAAATAGCCGCGATATCGTGGGAATGACCGCGCGATAAATCGCTCAGTGTGAATGGGGCATAATAAATATACCCTTGAAAGTGTTTTTTGTTAAATCTGTTTTCCATGTGGACTGCAGTGACAGGGACTCTTTTTGGTGTCCCCATTCTCAGTCTTGTTGTAGGAGATATTAGTTTGACCTGCAATCTGCTCTGTAATATGATTTTTTTTTCCCCCGATTCTGTATTGTGTTTTCTGCATCAGGATTGTCTTCCCATATTGTGCCACCAGTTGGTAATGTAAATGCAATGCGGAGATGATCCAGAAGGGGGCGCTGCTGTTCTAGAAATTGATTAGTCCGGATTATTTTATAGAGAATCTGTTTGTTTTATCGATGAGTTCCCGTCTTGTAAAGCAGAGGTGCTCAGCCTTTTCTATATACAAGAAGCTCCAGTGTTCTGGGACCCTCTCACGTCAGTATATCAGTGTTCTGGGACCCCCCAGGTGTCAGTCTGTGGTCTGGGATCCCCAAGTGTTAGCATGTCAGTGTTTTTAGACCCCAAACTATCACTGTGTAATTGGTCTGTCACTGTTCTGGTACCCTCCCCCTCCCCCCCAAGTATCAATAAGTCACTGTTATGGTTCCCCAAGTATCGGTATGTCATTGTCAGTCCGACATTGTTCTGGGACCCCCGATTGTCAGTCCGACATCGCTCTGAGACCCCCCCCCGCCCCCCCAAATGATGGGACCCCCCATTGTCAGTCCGACATCGTTCTGGGACCCCCCATTGTCAGTCCGACATCGTTCTGGGACCCCCCATTGTCAGTCCGACATCGTTCTGGGACCCCCCATTGTCAGTCCGACATCGTTCTGGGACCCCCCATTGTCAGTCCGACATCGTTCTGGGACCCCCCATTGTCAGTCCGACATCGTTCTGGGACCCCCCATTGTCAGTCCGACATCGTTCTGGGACCCCCCATTGTCAGTCCGACATCGTTCTGGGACCCCCCATTGTCAGTCCGACATCGTTCTGGGACCCCCCATTGTCAGTCCGACATCGTTCTGGGACCCCCCATTGTCAGTCCGACATCGTTCTGGGACCCCCCATTGTCAGTCCGACATCGTTCTGGGACCCCCCATTGTCAGTCCGACATCGTTCTGGGACCCCCCATTGTCAGTCCGACATCGTTCTGGGACCCCCCATTGTCAGTCCGACATCGTTCTGGGACCCCCCATTGTCAGTCCGACATCGTTCTGGGACCCCCCATTGTCAGTCCGACATCGTTCTGGGACCCCCCATTGTCAGTCCGACATCGTTCTGGGACCCCCCATTGTCAGTCCGACATCGTTCTGGGACCCCCCATTGTCAGTCCGACATCGTTCTGGGACCCCCCATTGTCAGTCCGACATCGTTCTGGGACCCCCCATTGTCAGTCCGACATCGTTCTGGGACCCCCCATTGTCAGTCCGACATCGTTCTGGGACCCCCCATTGTCAGTCCGACATCGTTCTGTGTCCCCCCCATTGTCAGTCCGACATCGTTCTGGGATCCCCCCTTCCCCCCCCGATTGTCAGTCCGACCATCGTTCTGGGGCCTCCAAGTGTCACAAATAACAAGTTAAGATCCCCCTGTGATTGGTTGGGAAGGGGAGGACAAAGTTCCACCTACTCAATTTTCAATATTTAAGAATTATCTTTTTATTTGACACAAATGGATAACTTTGAGTTCTAGCTTCTAACGTAAAAACAATAATTCATGATTTCCCTTTTAACCCTTTCGCTGCCAAGGACGTACGTCGTACGGAGCTACAAAAGTGCTTCCAGCTGGCCAGCTCAGTACGTCGTACGGACCTGGCATTTACAGTTCTACTATAAGCTGATGGCTTATAGTAGAACTGTTCAGTAGAACTCACAAGCCGCTGATGACCGCTAATTTTAAAAATACCGGGATGATATTGAATGATATTTAACGATCCCTCTGTGCAGAGCAAACACCGGAGTGATCGTCTGATCACTCCGGTGTTTGTAAATAACTGGGGACACATAGTACTATGTGTCCCCAGTTATGAATGAACAGGCTGCGATCTACATCACAGCCTGTTCATTCAAGAATTTATAAATGGGGACTAGCACTCAACACAGAGGCTCCTCCCCATTCAGAAACTAATGATAGTGAGAGATTTTTACTATCATTAGTTTGTGAATGAATGAGAAGCCTAATTTTTTACATAAGTCGATTATTTACAGTTTTGCGTACCTTCATTTTTTTACCTTTTCGCAAAAAGGCGCAATTACAAATTTGCTAATATTTGTTATTTATTAACTCAATACAGTTTTATCTTTTAGATTTAGTCAGAAAATAATTTATTTTGTGCACGGATACTGATTTTGGTGTGTTTTAACAATTGAATTGTGTATTTTTTTCGGTTTAATATTAATTTGAGAAACATTTGCGCAATTATCGCAGGGCCTACAAATTTAGTATCACCATCTTTTTATTCTACCGGGCCTGCGCTTTCAGAAAATATATGGTTTGGGGGGTCTTTTACAAACGCTAGCAACGCAGCAGTTGAAAATCAAATCAATAGGAAAAAATTGCAGAAAATTAAAAAATGGCTTGGTCAGCTGATTTGAAAAATGTTCCGGAGGGCTTGGCAGCGAAAGGGTTAATAAGCCAGTAAGAAGCCGTGCAGAGGAGAGGTTGCTGCGGTTTGTAAATCTCGTTCATGTATACAGTGTAATGTCACCTCTGGTGTGACGGTGATTAGCGAGACGCCATCTGATCAGCGTTATAGGATTGAATGTTTAAGTGGAACTCTAGACAGTTCAATCAAACTTGTACATCTCCTATTTGTAATCTCCCCTCCATCTCTAAGTCTGTAGCTGTTGATCCTGCCAGTCCTGCCGCGGTGTCCTTGTTTCCTGTGTCAGGCCGACAACGACACTTTCCAGCTTCGGAAGTTGCAGTGTTGTCGGCCTATCCCGTTCTCCCCATTCAGATTTGCGGTGACACCCTCGCGACACTACGTCCATTGTGAACAGAGATGTTGGCAGCCGGCAGACAATCTATGAACTGCCCCTCCCAAGCCTCAGTATCCTAAGATCCCGCTAGGACAGGGGTGGGCAAACTCCGGCCCTCCAGCTGTTGTGGAACTACAAATCCCACGAGGCATTGCAAGATTCTCACAGGCATGGCTCCCAGAGACAGATGCATGATGGTATTTGTAGTTTCACCGCAGCTGGAGGGGTCTTGGGTACTCCATGCAATGACACCCTATTCTAAGGAATTTAGTATGGGCATAATTAATGATGGCTACAGGGGGTGGTGTCTTCAATCAGATGTATTCAGAATGACTGGAAGCAGAACGTAGTACATGGAGGAACTGCGCAAAGGGAACTGTTTTTACTTTCCAAATGATTCATATTTCTGTCCATCCAGTCCTGGAATTTACACAGCTGCAAATGCAGTGCAATGCACTAATCAGGGCCTTAGATAGGGTGGTACAGGCAGTACTCCTGTACCCAGCCCCATCAGGTCAGCACGAGTACCCCAGGCCTGGCAGATATCGGGGTCACAGAAGTCACAAGAGAGGTTGGGCTGCTGTTCTTTGATCTCTAGGGCCCATGCATGTACTTGTAATTCAGATTGTGCTAATCAGAGAATTGCCGGTCATATAACGCAGAGCAGAGTGGCCTCAATTTGATTTTTGCGGCACCCTTTGCATTAATGATCGGTGATGTCACACAGTAAACTCATGTGAATGCATTCCTTCCTTCCAGTACTGCTTACCTAGGTCATGTGACTGGCACTTCTCTCATTTATTGTGTGAGTCCCATCACACTCCTGACCGTAAATATCCCAAAGCGGTGCAGCAGGGATGGTGGGGGGGCGCCGATTTGCAGACAGTGAAGATCAGGAAAAGTCACCGGCACTCTGATAGTGATGGAAGCACATTGTTTACTGACGCATGTTCACATGATCACAAAGAAAATTGTTGGCTAGTTTGCTATGTGAACATGCGAACATGCGTCACTAAAAGACTATCGGAGTGCCGGTGACTTTTCCCGACCTTCATTGTCCGGTACCTCTCCATTGTGCTCTGCGTATGGCGGTGCGAGGAAGTAAAAAAGCCCCACTAATTGGGGTCACAATGGAAAGAGGGCGGCCAATCCAAAACGGACCAATGCTGCTATGCCGTCAAATGCCCTGCCCCCTCCATTGTCTCGTTTCCATTTTTTTATACACCCCCAACATTTTTTACTTAATAGTACATTGTAAAAATGGCACACAATGGCGTGCAGGGAAGAGGTGAAATTGACGTTTCCATCAGAGCTTCTGTCCACGGAAATAGTGAATTGCAGTCATATAAGAAGGTTATTTTACCGGTCTGCAATTTACGACAAAATCCACATTGGAAAGGGGGTTTCGGGGTTCCCGTCCCATGGCGGCCCTGGCTCTCCTTCACAATCGCAGCTGATCTGACAGATCTTCCTTACATAGGGGACTTTCTCTTTAAATCTGGATGAATATTCATGAGTTAGCCCCTCCCATTTGCCGCCGCGCTTTATTCTGCTGTGACAAGGCGCCTCTGATGTGTTAATGCCGCGATCCGTTGAATTCACCTCCTTGTGAAGTTGTGGCGGAGTCAGCTCTCTGCAGCGGCTGCCGGGATCAGCGGGCGAGATAAACATTTGTTATTTTCGACAATGGAATATGATTCTTCTCCTCCTCCGCCGCCGCCGCGCAGAATTTGTATTTAGTTCACAGCGGGGGCACTCGTTAAATACAGCGAGCGAAAGAAGAACTGCTAACGGCTCAGTAAGTGGCGTAATGTCTCCGGGAATTGTGCTTTACAATCTAATGTGGGTTGCATCGTATTCAGCTCCAACTACAGCTGCTAAGTTATTCTATGATGCAGCATGTTGGGAGTAGTAGTAGTTCTTCACTAGTTTATAGGGCATTTTATAGGCTGTTTTGACTTTCACTGAGCTTAATGGAAAACTCCAGACAACATTTGTATTAACCCTTGCAGTGGTGCTGCCCCGGCATTGCAAGGGCTAAGTGTTTATTTAGGTCTAGGGAGTTATACTCGCCCATTCCCCTGAGCTGGCTTGCTCTTAGACCCGTCCTTGGAGCCGCTCTCCCCCTCTGCTGCAGCGGTCTATTGTCCCCGAGCCATCACGTTCTGTACACAGTGTATAGGGCGTGAGGATGCTGAGGGACATACCATCTCTGGAATGGAGGAGACAGGCAGGAGGGAGCGCAGTCAGAGCCGGCCGTCTCGGTTGTTATTCAAAACGTACATAAACTCTCTACTTTGCAACTTTACTCCATTGACCATTAGACAGTACAGATAGTATAGTCGGCATCCAAATCCCCCATATTAGGGATGCACCGTTACTACGGTAACGTTACTGGTATCGGTATTGGTGCCAGAACCAAGTATTTGGGCGAGTACTCGGTCAAATGCTTCCGATTCCAGAACTTCCGTTATCAGGAAGCCGGTTGGGGAGTTATTACACGCCGCCTGGCTTTCTGATTGGCCAGGAAGCCGGCTCCATGGCCAATTAGGAAGACGGACAGCGTGTAATGACTCCCCACCCGTCTTCCACATACCGGCGCTCGCTCACTTCTCGATCCTGTCACTGCAGAGAGCAGCGACAGGGCAGGGACTGGATTCCCCCCTCCCCACTCCGATCCCCCAGCGCTGACTGGTGGAACGGACGGGGGAGGGGGCGGGTACAGCTGGCTCTGCCTCTAGATAGGCAGAGCCAGCTGTCACTCACGCAGCTGGGCGGATCCAGACATAATTGTGTGGATCCGTTTCAGCTGCGACGTCTCAGTATACCGCAAGCTGCAGCTCCCTATATACTGAGCTTTGGGTGACTGGAGGACACTAGTTTGTGTCCTCCCGTTACCCTTAGGAGAACTATGGGGAAAAGCCCTGACCCCATAGTTCTCCTTTTAATGCGTTTTACTATTAAGCCCCTATCAAAAAAAAAAAAAACCCCTGAAAACTAGCATTGGGTGGACTGATCTCTTTACACCATCGATGGCGTGCATCTCCTTTTAAATTGCTGATTGGCTTGGATGGCTTCTTGATTCTTCAATAACTTGTCCATCCTTGGAGTCACGCTTTTCTCTCCTTCTGCAAAACGAGGTGCGCAGCGTTACTGGGCCACGCAGGGGCCCCCCGGAAAAGTCACCGTTCTTTCTAAACGCAGGTCCTGAACTGTCCAAGCAGCAAACATTCATATTTACAAGCAGACAGCAAACAAAAAAAGACGGGCAAGACTTCAGAACGCAATCCTTTCCTTATTGCTCCTTTTCACGGCTCCTCTGGGATTCCTGCAGCAAACACAGAAAGACCAGCAAGCACTTTTGACAAACTGAGAAAGAAGTTCAATTAATTTCCTCTGACAAGCTTCAGGCTTTTTCTCTCCTTTATTTCTGTCCAATTTCTAAGATACGTGATACGCAGAGAGGACAATTTGTTATTGGTTTGCCCGTGGCTCGGGGGAGCTCATTAAGGGCAGTGCAGAGAGGCTTTCGCAAGCGTCTTCATTTTCCACCTTTTCCGAGTTTTTCTGCTGAATTCAGGCCGTTTTGCATCGTCGCATTAAAAGGCGGCTAAAATAGCCGCGCATTTCCCCCTAATGTTTGCACATCCTATAAGCAGCTTGTCAGGAGCGGAATGCATGGGCGCCGTTTAAGCCCCGGCGCTCCCGCAGGCAGAGCCGCCCAGAAAAAATAAAGACGAGCAGCGGCCCCCACCCTGCTAACGGAACGCTTTTGGCGCGGTGTCCGAGCCGGGGCTGACAGACGACTGTTAGATGCCGGATAAATAGATGTTTCAGATGCATATCGGGACGGGAGAGCGTTAGCGAGGGTTCGGTAATTTGACCGGACGCTTTCCGCATCTATTTTGCGGCGGGCGTTTTGGCAGTAAATTTTTTTACAGGCCCTTTGTTTCCTTTTACATCACGATGATGGATGTTTGCTTCGTTAGACTGCACTGAGCCAAACGCGGTCTGGAACAGACGCAGCAAAGGCGATGATTATGCATCTTTATTGTACAAAGAGGAATCGTTGAGCGGTGATTCTCGGCGTGTCCGGAGTGTGACAAGGGGTCAGGTTTTATTTATTTTCTTGCGTTTTTTAATGCGTGCCTCCAATCGCTGGTTATATCCCACTGAACATTGTGGGGCTCATGGGAATCTTATTAAAGGAGCAAAACAATCAGAATTAAACATGAAATCATGAAATGCGTACAGGCAACTGTCCCGGGCTTAGTGTGTCATCCAGCCATAGCTGTACTGCTCCAGCTCTCCACACTGCTTAAAGGAGAACTATGAGATGAGTGCTTTTCACTCACCTCATAGTTCTAGCCGACATTGCATTCCGCCTTGTAATCTGATGTGCAGATTCTGTGTTCCCAACTCCACCCCTTCCTTGACTTCTCATCGCCTCAGCCTAAGACAAAGATGGAGGTTGCAGAAAAGCTTACAGCTTTTGGATGACACTTTGGATGACTTTAGCACGGTAGCATTGGTTCTTTTTTTTTCAAATTCTTTATTTGTCAACAGCGTTGTACAACAGTTTTCACAGTAATACAGGGCAACTGCCCAACACCAGTGTCAATTGTAATCATAACACATCTTATGCGCATCCCAAACAAGGAGGGATTGCAAACATTTAGTGAAAGTGAAACATATTACTATATGCTTTTGGCATCATTTGGTACAATAAAGCATTTCCCATTGTTGCAAAGGGTCCTCACACCCTACATTTCCCTTGCGCCATTTCGTGTCCCCCACCTCCTGTTGACCTCTCCACGGAAAGTGTAATACAATTTTAGTCACTATCGGGGTGGGGAAAAGCATCTCAGGCCTACACACCCCATAGTGAAATTGTGCATTCCAGTGGATTTGTATATGGTCCTACAAACTTATTATGTAGGTTGCATTGTTTTTTTCTGATTTAACTTTTTGCCTGGCTTTGTTCTTCTGAGGCGAACCTGTTGTCTCCTTAAAGACGACCTTTACCCATATCTTTAAAATAACATTGGGGATGCAACGATACCGGCATCTCGGTATCGAGTACCGATATATATTTTTTTCGGTACTCGCTGATACCAAATACCAATACCGGAAGTCACATTAAGGAAGCCGGGTGGGGTGTAAAGACTCGCCACCCGGCTTCCCGATTTTCCTCATGCTTCTCATCACTAAATGATGAGAAAGCATGGAGCAGGATTTCTGGCCAATCAGGAAGCCGGGTGCCATGTAATGGCACGGCGCTCCGCTTCCTGATTGTCCGGGAAGCCAGCTCCATGCTCCTTCGTCATGAGGTGACGAGGGAGCATGAAGCCGGCTTCCCGGCCATTCAGAAAGCCGGGCGCCGTGCCATTACATGGCACCCGGCTTCCTGATTGGCCTGCTTCCCGATCAATTAGGAAGCCGGGCAGTGAGTCATTCCATGCGGCCGGGCTTCCTGATTGGCCGTGAAGCTGGCTCCGTGCCCCCTCGGCTTCCAGTGTGGAATGACTCACTGCCCGGCTTCCTGATACCGGAAGTATCAGGCTAGGCATTGGAGCATTTGGACGAGTACAAGTACTCCCCTATATACTCGGTACTGATACTAGTATTGGTGCATCCATAGTAATGACAATCTACATACATACTTCTAGGTATTCTTTGCATTCCTTTATTTCTCTTTTCTTCTCCAATCTTCTCACATTGACCATGTTTACTTAGGGCAGATTACTAGATCTCCTATTACTTCCTGGATTTCTGGCACATGTAACTAGACATGTGACTAGGACATGTGACCATGCACATCATCTCAGGGGAGGAAAATGCCTTTCCCTGAGATCTCCTGAGATTACCGATGAGATTTCCCAGCAATGCTCTGCCGATGTAACCTTCCCATGATGCAACACTTTTGGCACTTACGTCATCATCATTTCAATGACGAGGCAATCCCAGCGTGCATTGCTTTGCCAAACTGAAGTCATTTTGCCCTTTCATAGCAGGAAGTAAATGTTCTTCAAGTGTAAGTTTTTCACAATCACAGCATTTTACACCTGTCCATGTTATTATTAATCATCATACAGAGAGGGATGCATTGGTAGAATTAGATTTGTGAGTGTAAAGGTCTGCTTTAAAGCAGGACGCCGGGCAAATCAAATCTGAACCCTTTAGGTGGGGCTACCCCCAGCACTGCAAGGGTTAAATGCTCGTTTTGTCTAGGGAGCTTAAAAAAAGTGATATTCACCCGATCCTCGGAGTCGGCTTGCTCTTAAATAGGTCTCTTCAGCCTGTCTTCTCCTCCACTTCAGCTATGTATTGTCCCTTGGTGTCCTCATGTTCTATACACTGTGTAGAATGTGGTGACTCACAGGACCTTAGACTGCTGGAGCGGAGGGGGAACGTGTCTAAGAACAAGCCAGGATCGCGGTTTGGGTGAATATAACATTATTTTGTTTAGCTCCCTAGACAGAACAAGCACTTAACCCTTCAGTGTGGGGGTTGCCCCACTGCAAGGGTTAAGCTTTGATTTGCCCGGAGTTCTGGGGAGCTCCAGGATCCTCGTGACCCATTGTGCCTCTTTCATGCCCTCTAGAATCGATCGGACGGCTTTAAAAGCATAAAAACCAGCTCCTGGTTGTTATTGGAACTGTCACTTTCCTGCCCTGTTTTAGTGCTTAGCGTGGCAGGTCCAGTGATGGGGTTAAGCCTAGAGTGGAGGCTGTCTGACCAGTAATCAAATCTGATTATAATGATCACTGGTTAACACAGACGCCAATACCCAATGAGCTGCGCAGTCATATAAACACACTGATCAAATATTTTAACAGGAAGGTGGAGGTAAGATGATAAACATTTACCATCTGGAGCAATTTCCTAATTAGCCCCCTATGCAAACTGGATGTGACAGGTCCTCTTTATGGAGATACCGGTATAAGGGGACTATTAGACTCCAAATGTCATCTCTAGACCCCATAGAAGCTGATTTAAATAGAGATCGTGCTTTGTCAGCTTTTTTGATGGCTACAGCAGCTGGATAAATGACAGTCCGGATGTGATGTAACGCACATTGCTTCCGCTTTCAGTGGCAATCAGCTGGTGGAATTGTGTTTTGATCACCTTCCGATTGAAGTACATAGACCTGCCGTGCCAGTCCCAGGCCCACACAGGGAACAGCAGAGCCCAGGAAAGCCGGTGTAGTGTGTGTGGTTGGAGGGCACACACTCCCTAGCAGCATACAAGCGACTGAGCGGCTCTATAGCCACCCGAACCCTTGAACGTAACAGCCATCGCTGGCTGTTTAGAGCGTTACTTTTCTTGGCATAACCTTATCACAATGCCGCCGTCTATTTCCGTACGGCAGTCCTGAAGCAGTTAAAGTTGGTAGTACAATGTCTGCTAGACTGAGTTTCAAAAGTCCAAACAAAGTCATAGAGTTTAACTAGTGATGCTGCTAATGAAAGGGTAATATCTCAGTCTGAAGAACAACGTGTACAAATCATTGAAGAGGTTTCAAGCAGCAGAACATTTTAGTTTAAATGCATTTGCTTTAGAAAGCAGCCACAGCCTGAGTAGAAAATCCTGTCCCCTGCCAGCATTCTGCAGAGAAAGATCCTTGCCCTCAATGTGGAAGCAGTGGTCTTTCTGCTAGAATCAGACCCCCCCCCCACCCCCGCCGGAGCAGGCTTCCAACCGACAGGGAGGAAGCAGTGGTCTTTCTGCAAGAACCAGCCCCCCCCCCACCCCCTGCTGAGTCAGCTTTCAAATCGACAGGGAGCACGTGGAGAGCTCTAGCTCTGACTTGGTAGGGGGTGTGTTAGACCTCTGCAAAGAAAAGAGACCACTGCTTCCAAACCGAGAGCAAAGGTCCTTCTCTACAGCATTGCTGGCAGAGGACAGGATTTTCTTCTCTGGCTGTAGCTGCTTTCTATTTAAAGCAAGCTGTAAAACTTTTACACACCTTCTGTTTTGATATACCCGGAATGTGTTTAGCTGATTTTACACTGAACGTTTAAGATAATTGTGCCCATTTATGAAACGGTCCAAATCACTTCTTAATTACGTGACGGAACGCTGTGTTAATTCTGCTGCAATCTAACACTTGTGACAAATGTGCGAAAACAGGCAGACGTTTGTAGTTTGGTCACAGACATTGGCAAAGTGAGATACTCGCATATTGTTAGCTGCAAAAGGTAGAATATGAACTTGGAAGGAGTTCCGCACGTTCACGCGGTGTGACATTTATATAGTAGAGTGCAACTATAGTCATAATTTAACATGGTGTGACATTGGATAGTTGGGTGTAACTATATTCATTAATGTCCCCCTGGGTGCCATTCAGTGTGGAAGACTGAGGACATCTAGTGGTGGAAAGTAATTACTACTGGGCAGCTCCAGAGAAGAGGTGAGTGTTACAGGGGTTACTTTTTTCCTTTTGTACACCAGCTGCGGGTGG
>NW_017307308.1:467157-470696 GCF_000935625.1 Nanorana parkeri
TACTTTTTTTTTTTTTTTCCTGTAATCCCCTGTACAGCAGTGCACACACTGGTGGAGGGGGAAGTAGGCACTATAGCACTCTGCAACAATGCATAGTGCTGTGTATCTAACACTGGTTACTCCCTGACCTCTTTGGTGTCCTTCCTTTTTATACTTTTTTCTAGTGATGCAATGATACTTTCATTTATGCAAATTAAGCTTCTGCCTTAGGTCTTACGCTTGGTGGGGACTTCACAACAGCCTTCTTGGGAACCACGCGGCACTTTCACCCTCCGCCCGTCGCCCCCTCCGGAGACCCTCTCCGCCCGTCGCCCCCTCCTGAGCCCCTCCGCCCGTCGCCCCCTCCGGAGACCCTCTCCGCCCGTCGCCCCCTCCTGAGCCCCTCCGCCCGTCGCCCCCTCCGGAGACCCTCTCCGCCCGTCGCCCCCTCCTGAGCCCCTCCGCCCGTCGCCCCCTCCGGAGACCCTCTCCGCCCGTCGCCCCCTCCTGAGCCCCTCCGCCCGTCGCCCCCTCCGGAGACCCTCTCCGCCCGTCGCCCCCTCCTGAGCCCCTCCGCCCGTCGCCCCCTCCGGAGACCCTCTCCGCCCGTCGCCCCCTCCTGAGCCCCTCCGCCCGTCGCCCCCTCCGGAGACCCTCTCCGCCCGTCGCCCCCTCCTGAGCCCCTCCGCCCGTCGCCCCCTCCGGAGACCCTCTCCGCCCGTCGCCCCCTCCTGAGCCCCTCCGCCCGTCGCCCCCTCCGGAGACCCTCTCCGCCCGTCGCCCCCTCCTGAGCCCCTCCGCCCGTCGCCCCCTCCGGAGACCCTCTCCGCCCGTCGCCCCCTCCTGAGCCCCTCCGCCCGTCGCCCCCTCCGGAGACCCTCTCCGCCCGTCGCCCCCTCCTGAGCCCCTCCGCCCGTCGCCCCCTCCGGAGACCCTCTCCGCCCGTCGCCCCCTCCTGAGCCCCTCCGCCCGTCGCCCCCTCCGGAGACCCTCTCCGCCCGTCGCCCCCTCCTGAGCCCCTCCGCCCGTCGCCCCCTCCGGAGACCCTCTCCGCCCGTCGCCCCCTCCTGAGCCCCTCCGCCCGTCGCCCCCTCCGGAGACCCTCTCCGCCCGTCGCCCCCTCCTGAGCCCCTCCGCCCGTCGCCCCCTCCGGAGACCCTCTCCGCCCGTCGCCCCCTCCTGAGCCCCTCCGCCCGTCGCCCCCTCCGGAGACCCTCTCCGCCCGTCGCCCCCTCCTGAGCCCCTCCGCCCGTCGCCCCCTCCGGAGACCCTCTCCGCCCGTCGCCCCCTCCTGAGCCCCTCCGCCCGTCGCCCCCTCCGGAGACCCTCTCCGCCCGTCGCCCCCTCCTGAGCCCCTCCGCCCGTCGCCCCCTCCGGAGACCCTCTCCGCCCGTCGCCCCCTCCTGAGCCCCTCCGCCCGTCGCCCCCTCCGGAGACCCTCTCCGCCCGTCGCCCCCTCCTGAGATGGTAGCTGATGGTATTCTGCATTGCTGTATAATGTATTGATGAGATTTGTAGTCCCTCTACAGCTTAGAGTCAGTAACAGAACTACCAGGATCATTGCGCTCGCAGCTGCAACTGGGTCCTGGAGCTCCACCAATGTCCTTAAAATTGTTAGTCTGTATTGTTTTAGAAAAACCATCACATGACACTAAATAAAGGTATCAGCAATTGGTAGCGGCGAGTACTTGAGGAAAAGTATCGGTACTCGTACTCGGTCTAGAAAAAATGGTATCTGTGCATCTCTTTTTTTCCTACAACCCAATATACAGCAGCACTCAGACTGGGAGAGGGGAGGGTAGGTACTATGACCCTCTGCAACAATGCAAAGTCTAACAATGGTTGTCTCCTGATCTCCTTAGTGTCCTGTTGCTCCTTTTTGGGTGGACCAGACCTTTAAATGCTAGCTGCCACTGTTTTCAGTACCAATACCCAAGGCACTCTGGTTACATTCTTTCTAGTTAGTCTTCCAGGCAGCACAACTCATCTCTCTCTCTCCTTTTTTTTTATTCTGTATCCAAGTGCAGCTCACTCCTAATTGTTTTAGTTATTATATTCTTGTTGTGCATTGTATTCCCGCTGGACGGTTTATTACTAATCCGCCTGACCTCTATGTTTCCAGGATTGAAGTTAAGCCGCCGCCTCTTCTTCCGCCGCATAAGAATTAAGCCGCGGCAGCGGGTTCTCTATGATTTGTGTAAGAAGGTATTGTGTGTGCCAGGATTACCTTCTCTGTATAGAAAATGAGGCTCGCTGTGATGTCGTTGCATTATTTGACAGGTCGCATAGCACAGCGCCCTCCCACACTGGCATTCTGACACTCTGCGGTTCCTTTCGGGTCCTGGGTGTTCTATGGTGTGCCAGAAGTACGCCAACTGGAATATCGTTTATTGGACTGAGAAGTTAACTTGTTTTATTCTTTTATGTAGTGCCAGTATAGTCTTTGGCTCTTAGAGCCCAATGGAAGTTTCATTCATGAATAGACCGTGTAGTAAAACATAGTAAACATGAACCCCCTTGTTCATGTTAGAGCAGTTGTGCAAGGAGTCTGTGTTGCCCATAAGGTACCAGTGACAGAGCCAGCGCACCCTAGACCTGGCTGGACACGCCCCCTCCTTTCTGCAATACAGGTCTGTGTGACGAGGGGTGTGACTGTTACTCAGCTCTGCCACCACAGAGCACTGGAGGAGAGAGCAGGACTCGGCATTTTACTGAGAAAAGCCATTTCCAATTAAAAAAATAAGTCAAGACTCACAACAAGAGAGGGAGATAGAAGACTATGAAGGTGAGACAACAATTTGGGTTTACATTTACTTTACTGATCAGGGATAAGCCTACATGTCTTTGAAATCAGAATTCCTTCATTCTATACTTCATCTGGTCTAGTTCCTTTAAGTATTGAAATTGGTGAGGCAGCATGATGGCCAGGGCAGTACTTTCAGAAAGAGAGGTCAGCAGGCCACCATATTTGTTTCATGGCAGATCCTTTAAAAGTAAATGTTAAATCATCTTTAAGGTGGAAGTTACATTAAAATGATAGCACATTGCTGGGAGGTTGGGATTTTGGTCAGAAGAGACATGCAAAGTTTCTTCTGCCAAAAAAAGTTTCCCCTCTTTCCCCCAGTGATTCTTTCTGGACACTGTACGGCGCATGCTCATTCACCGCATTTCTGAGAGACACTTTATAACCCAAAGTATGTGGTCTACTGCATACAAAGACATTCTAAAACATTGTGCTCTTCCATCCTTGTGGTAACAGTTTGGTGAAGGCCCTTTTCTGTTCCAGCATGACTGTCCCCTGTGTGCAAAGCCAGCTCCATAAAGACATGGTTGGACCAGTTTGGTGTAGAAGAACTAGAGTTGCCTTCATAGAGCCCTGACCTCAACTTTATTGAACACCCTTGGGATGAGTTGGAATGCTTATTGGGATCCAGGTCTTCTCATCCAACATAAAAGAGCGGGTGACCTCGCAAATGGACACACATTTCCACAGACACACTCCAAAATCTTGTAGAAAGCCTTCCCAGAAGTCTGGAGACTGTTACAGCTGGAAAGGGGGG
>NW_017307308.1:470723-487024 GCF_000935625.1 Nanorana parkeri
GGGGGGGGGGGGCAGCTCCATATTAATGGTCATAGTTTTGGAATAGATGTCCAACGCGCTCATAGAGGTGTGATGGTCAATGAACAGAGCCCTCACCTCAACCCTACTGACTTTGATATTACCTGTAACGCCATTGTGAAACAGGTCTTCTCATCCAACAACAATACCTGACCTCACAAATGTGTACAGATTCCCACAGACACGCTCCAAAACCTTGTGGAAAACCTTCCCAGAAGAGTGCAGGCTGATACAGCTGCAAAGGGGGACCAACTCCATATTAAGGATCATAGTTTTCGGAATAGGATGTCCAACACACTCATAGAGGTGTGATGATAAGTGAACAGAGCCCTGACTTCAACCCTACTGAACATCTTTGGGATGAATTGTAACAACGATTTGTGAGTCATGTCTTCTCATCCAACATCAGTACCTGATCTCACAAATGGGCACAAAATCCCAAGCACAACCCAAAATCTTGTGGGAAGTATTCACAGAAGAGTGGAGGAACTTCTAGCCACAAAAGGGGGCCAACTCGAAATCAATGGTCATGGTTTTGGAATAAGATGTCTGACACGCTGACGGAGATGTGATTGGTGAACAGAGCCCTGACCTCAACCCAACTGAACACCTTTTAGGATGAATTGGAATGCCGATTCTGAGCCAGGTCTCCTCATCCAACATCAGTAACTGACCTCCCAAATGGGCACAAATTCATAGTTACTTTGTCAGGTGGAAAAAGACACGCCCTTTGAGCTCAACCTATAGAGATTGGAGCAAATTGAACCATGCTTTATAGGGTTTTTTTTTTTTTTGCCTTCCTCTAGATCAACTGTGCTGTGGCTGTGGGCATAGCGTTCTGTTTAGGCTTTTCTTCTCCTTTTTTTTTTCTCTCCGTATCTCTATAGGTTGAACTCGATGGACTTGAGTCTTTTTTCAACCTGACTAACTATGTAACTATGCAGATTAAAAAAAAAATTCCATACACAACCCCAAATCTTGTGGAAAGCCTTCCCAGAAGTGCAGAGGCTGTTATATCCACAAAACGGGGCCAACTCCATAATAATGGTCATAGTTTTGGTATAGGATGTCCAACCCACGCCTAGAGGTGTGATGAACAGAGCCCTGGCCTCAACCCTACTGAACATCTTTGGAATGATTTGGAACACCAATTTTGTCTTCTCATCCAACATCACTACTTGACCTCACAAATGAGCCCAAATTCCCACAGACGCCCTCCATCATTTTGTGGAAAGCCTTCCCTGAATAGTTGAGGCTGTTAAAGCCGCCAGTGGGGGCAACTCCATATTAATGATTATGAAGGGGGTGTCCAACAAGCTCATGGAGGTCGGGTTACCCTTCTCCTCTCTGCTCCGTATGGCTCAATACAGAATTTCAATGATAAGGATACAGTCTGAAAGTAAACAGATGCGGCCGTGCTTTCTGCCTAGTAAACCCCACAGCTCTGTGTGCACACTGTATAAAAAAACGTAAGCAGAACTTTAAAGACTTAAAACAAGAAATTTAAAAAATATTGACCCAAATATGTAGGGTTTTCTTACAAAGAACAAACTTCTCTTGTGCTGCACCTCCAATTTGTTACAGTTTGTGATGGACTTGTCTTCTCCATTTGTCAGTTTCGCCGGGAATTGTTACCCCGGTCAGGAGGCTTTTCTTTTCCTGATTGTCTTTGGTCCTCATTCACCATCCGTCCTCTCCACCCCGCAAGTGCGATGCGTCTCTTCTTCCCAGGGGGGGCATTTATTTTGTCACACGAGACGTCTCTCCAACAGTGAGAGTGAATGAAAACCTGCATCATTCTGCTTAATAAATGTAGTTGTCACATAGATGAGCTCGTTGAGATGATCGCCATCTTTTCTGGTGAGCGCGGTACGTTCCCTGACAGGGATAATGCTTCCTGATTTGCTTAACTTGGAGCCGTTTCAAGCAAATAAAAAGAGCTTGAAAAGCAAAATAAGGTGATTCACCGGCATATTAATTTTCCTCACGTGGCTCGTTTTTTGGAAGACGTTGCGAGTCTTTCCGTCTGATAACAAGCGTTCTGCTCCTGGGCGACAGCCAGCTGTATTATTTTACCTTGTTTACGCAATAAAACATGTTAATGGATTATAACGTTCTGTGTGGGATGGAAAATTGAGCGTTTTGTTCTCTGTTTTGCCCTCTCTGTGCAACAAACATCTTCTTCACTTCAATGAGAACTCGACTTTCCTAAATTGATAAATAATATATATATATAATCGCCACATAAGCCGTTCAGCCATTTAACGCTTCTACCTGCTACCGCTATGATTTTCTAAAACTGTCAGAACAGAATTCACATTTGTTTGGAGATCCGAAATTCCCCTGGCTGTGTTAATTGGCCACCTGCCTGTCTCGGAAGTCTGCACAGAGCTTGATCTCAAGTTGCAGGCAAGTCTGTGGGGTGTCATATGGCATCCTCAGCAATTTTTGTTGGATTTGCTTGACTAGGAGCCTCTTCTTTTGGTAGTCGAAAAGGATTACAGACTGATATTGATTGTGTATATTATAGTAAAGGCGAACCCTCCCAATAAGCATCTCAGTAGCTACTATACAGAATCGGGTAATAATACAACTGAAATCCTAGCCGTGTATGTGGTTTGCCTGGAGAGGATTGATCTTTCTTTACAGAACTGGTGTTGGACTCAACACTAAGGGTCCATTTACATACGTGTGTTAGTGAATTGTGGTGCAATTAAAATTCAGTGACACCCCAACACAGTGCATGTGCCACCCTCCAGCTCCCTCTCCTTTATCCTCGGTGCACACG
Source organism: Nanorana parkeri (assembly GCF_000935625.1). Classification (NCBI taxonomy): domain Eukaryota; kingdom Metazoa; phylum Chordata; class Amphibia; order Anura; family Dicroglossidae; genus Nanorana; species Nanorana parkeri. The sequence continues at coordinate 473,530 of NW_017307308.1, forward strand.
CTCCACCCTCCAGCTCCCTCTCTTTTATCCTCGGTGCACACGCTCCACCCTCCAGCTCCCTCTCTTTTATCCTCGGTGCACACGCTCCACCCTCCAGCTTCCTCTCCTTTATCCTCGGTGCACACGCTCCACCCTCCAGCTTCCTCTCCTTTATCCTCTGTGCACACGCTCCACCCTCCACCTCCCTCTCCTTTTATCCTCAGTGCACACGTTCCACCCTCCAGCTCCCTCTCCTTTATCCTCAGTGCACACGTGCCACCCTTCAGCTCCCTCTTCTTTATCCTCGGTGCACACGCTCCACCCTCCAGCTCCCTCTCCTTTATCCTCAGTGCACACGCGCCACCCTCCAGCTCCCTCCCCTTTATCCTCAGTGCACACGTGCCACCCTCCAGCTCCCTCCCCTTTATCCTCAGTGCACACGTGCCACCCTCCAGCTCCCTCTTCTTTATCCTCGGTGCACACGTGCCACCCTCCAGCTCCCTCTTCTTTATCCTCGGTGCACACGCTCCACCCTCCAGCTCCCTCTCCTTTATCCTCAGTGCACACGTGCCACCCTCCAGCTCCCTCTCCTTTATCCTCAGTGCAAACGCGCCACCCTCCAGCTCCCTCTTCTTTATCCTCGGTGCACACGCTCCACCCTCCAGCTCCCTCTCCTTTATCCTCGGTGCACACGCTCCACTCTCCAGCTCCCTCTCCTTTATTCTCAATGCAAACGCGCCACCCTCCAGCTCCCTGTCCTTTATCCTCAGTGCACATGTGCCACCCTCCAGTTCCCTCTTCTTTATCCTCCCTGCACACGTGTTACCCTCCAGCTCCCTTTCCTTTATCCTCAGTGCACACGTTCCACCCTCCAGCTCCCTCTCCTTTATTCTCAATGCAAACGCGCCACCCTCCAGCTCCCTGTCCTTTATCCTCAGTGCACACGTTACCCTCTGGCTACCTGTCCTTTATGCTCAGTGCACATGTGCCACCCCCCAGCTCCCTCACCTTTTATCCTCAGCGTGCATGCACAACCCTCCATCTCCCTCTCCTTTATCCTCAGTGCACATGTGCCGCTCCCTCTCCTTTCCTTAGCGCGCATGCACGACCCTACAGCTCCCTCTGCTTTACCCTCCATGCACACTTTACCCTCTAGCTACCTGTCCTTTATGCTCAGTGCACATGTGCCACCCCCCAGCTGCCGCTCCTTTTATCCTCAGCGTGCATGCATGGCCCTCCAACTCCCTCCCCTCTCTCCTTGGCATTAATGCAGAAATGCTGCAGCTGTGTGGATCTTCCCACAGGTACTAGCTTTGGCCTGCATGCAGGTATAGATATACTCCCATAGGTGTAGTCACCTGTCTCACCCGGACACCCTCCAGCATAAACATATGCCCCATTCGTGCTACCCGCTCCTCTCTTCCTTTGTGAATGAGGCCATTGCTACCTATAACAAATGTATACGGCGGAGTTTGTGTTTTCACAATGTGTGATTGCCATTAGCGGTTCACATGACGTGTCTGCAACGCTGCGATTTCACCTGTGATCCGTACAAGACTTCACCTGCAGCCAGTGACGGCTCCGCTCCCTCTAACGCAGTGGTTCTCAACTCGTGGGTCGCGACCCAAAAGTGGGTCGCGACACCCTCTGCAGTGGGTCGCGGCGTCATGTCTGCATAGACCGGCCCATCTGCATTAGAGAGAACTAGAGGGGGAATTTGTGGTTCAGCCTGTGGAACCTCATAATGTCAAACTGTCAGGATGTGATCCTGAGAGTTTGTCACGGCGGTGGAGGTAAATTACCTTCTTCTGGACCGGCGCCGTCACACAAACATGCCGTCGGTGTTTTGTATTGTCAGGTTAAATGTGAAAATTAGCATTTTGCGAACGGTGCGGGCCCCGGGAGCTGTCCTGGGTGACACGGCCATGGCATTTCAGCCAGAATCTTGTTTGATGACATACGGCAAAGGCGCTTGTTAGATCCGCTCTGTGATTACTGTCATATTATTCCCGTACATTTGGCATTACTCAGAAAACCTCCAGCAGTTAGACAGAAGCTGAACTCCGGGATAAGCAAACATTGTCCTCATACACGAGCCATGTGTGTTCTTCTTGAATCTTGGTGAGCTTTGTGTATTCCTCCTTAATCCAGTGTGACACTTGGAGCTTCCTGTAATATAGACTGCTCACTGCTGATCTCTCTCCTTGTGCAGGGTTTCTGGTCTTGTCTCCGCCCCCTCCTGTAATATAGACCTCTCACTGTTGATCTCTCTCCTTGTGCAGGGTGACTGGTCTTGTCTCCGCCCCCTCCTGTAATGAAGACCGCTCACTGCTCTCTCTCATGGGTGTGGAAGTTATTAACCTGGACTCAGGGTGTGGGGGGGTGAATGGATTGGGGGACCCAGACCACTTGTGCACCTGCCTGGCACCTGGAACTGCATGTCCCGGGTGTCAGGCAATAGGAGTTCCTCACCCCTGTCTCTCCATGTGCTGGGTGATTGGTCTTGTCGCTTCCCCCTCCACCATACATTGTAGCAAGTCATAAGGTGAAAGGCTGCAGCAGGGACTGATCTGGGTCAGACATTTGTGAACACAGCCAAGAACTGCGCAGAGATGACATTAGGGTTCTAATAGATAAAGAGGACCGGTTATGTTTGAAGTGCTATTACAAAAGGGGCATAATTCATCCTATGACCATTGATGGGGCATTATTTCTCGCACGGATACTGATGATGGGGTACTGTTTTTCCTATTGATACCAATTATGGGGCACTATTCCTCCTCCCAATGACTTCATGAGCTAGGTAATGTTTTATTCTCCCACTGAACCTGAGGCCAACTGGTCACCGTCCAATCCTCCTAAAGTCTGGAAGACATTGAAGTGGCCCTTTGTGTAAAAGGTTTGGGGACCCCCGGCCTAGACGCAATCCCCCACTACATAGAAGCCGGGTTCTTCCAAAGGCCTTGTCATGTAAATACAGATAGGTTTCCCTTCTAGTCTGATTCCCGAATACTCCTGGACATCCACCTTATTGCAGTCACAATGGATCCACCAAATACTGTCCATGTTCCCGTGTCCGCTACCCTCCGCCGTATGTCTGATCTCACCCGTTCTTCCTCCCGTGTCCGCCCCCCTCTGCTGTATGTCTGATCTCGCCCGTTCTTCCTCCTGTGTCCGCCCCCCTCTGCTGTATGTCTGATCTCGCCTGTTCTTCGTCCCGTGTCCGCCCCCCTCCGCTGTATGTCTGTTCTCGCCCATTCCTCTTCCCGTGTCCGCCCCCCTCTGCCATATGTCTGATCTCGCCCGTTCCTCCTCCCGTGTCTGCCGGCCTCCACCGTATGTCTGATCTCGCCCGTTTTTCCTCAACGTCCGTCCCCCGTGTCTCTGATACAAACGCACAGAGACGACTGATTGCTTGTGCCAGAGATCAGCTAATAACTTCTCCGTCTTCCTGATTGAGAGCCGGATCCTTATCATGAAGGTGAGGGCCGGGCAGAGACGTGATCGCCAGGAAATTACCCGGGAATAAAAACCTTCTTCCTCTGCAAGTCCTCATCATATCACCGGGACGTCGTTCCCAGGAATGTTCCAATGTGTCTGGCAATATTAAACCTTTCTGATTGACAGATACTGGAAACCAAATTAGATTCCGCTCTGTGTGTTTAGTATGTTTGCGTTGCTTAGGTTGTGGTATGAGGAGTCCATGTAGCCATATAAATGTATCTGTGGCTGGCTAAAGCTATGTACAACGTAGCACACCAATGAGCTGAGTGTTGTATGGAAGCAGAGGCACTTTCTTCCCATCAATAGTCTAGGTTGGTGTGTGTGTAAAATATATATTATATATTTTTTATTTATCATCTAACACCCTACAAAGTGGTAAAAGAAATAAATCATAATTCGCTGTGTCCACCCTTTGTCCTTAAAGAAGAACTCTGGGCATGTGAAACCTTAACCCTTGCAGTGGTCCTACCCCGGCTGGCTCTTAGACCGGTCCCTGGAGCCTCTCACCTCCTCCTCTGCAGCGGGCAACAGATATACTTACCAGATCTTCGGTCCCGCCTGGCTGCTAGAGCGGTCTTCCAGCCTCGCTCCCCCTTCGCCCCGGCGGTCTAAGAACCTGTGAGTGATCACGTCTAATAGGGATGTACTGATACCGAGTATTTGGTGCTGCAATGGAATGCACGGCAGTGTGGGCTACTGTGCTGTGATGGAGCTCCATCCATATGTGCATTGCTTATACAGCTCCCATGTGCGCCTGTAGAGGTGCCGGGAGCCAGAATGTGATGTCACTCTGGTCCAGGCACCTCTACAGGACATGCGAGGGAGCTGTAAGCAATGCACGTATGGATGGATGGAGCTCACTCTCGGCCATACCCCCAGCCCACCCTACTTCAAGCTGACATTCGGTGCCGGGCAGCATATTTTGAATGTCTGCTTGGTGCGAGAACTGACAGTGCTGCGCTATGGGGGAGGCTGAGAAGCCTAGAAAAGTGGAAGGCACGTGGCGACCCACTGAACACGGGGCTGCGACCCACTTTTGGACCCACCAGTTGACAACCAAGGCTGTAGGGGAACATGGAGCCGACTTCCTGGGGAATCAGGAAGTCAGGTGGCGAGTAATGACCCGTCTTGCTAATTGGCCAGGAAGCCGGCTTCCCGGCTGAACAGCCCGCTCAGAAAGCCGGGATGCAGGTCATTGTTCGCCACCTGACTTCCTGATTGGCAGAGAAACCGGCTCGATGCTGGTTTCCCCGCCAAACACAATCGAGGCGGCCGAACAACATGGAGCCAGCTTCCCGGGCAATCAGAAAGCTGGGCGGCATTAAATGACATGCCTCCCGGCTTCTTGATTGCCCGGGATGCCAGCTCCATGCCAGCGGAAGCACTGGTATTGGTACTCGTACTCAATACCAAAAAAAGGTATCCCTTTTGTATCCCTAATGTCTAATACCGTGTATTGGCCGCAAGGATACTGAGGGACATTCCAACTCCGGAGCAGGACTGTGGGGACCGGTCTAGCAGCCAGCCGGGTCTGAGAGTCCGGTGAGTAAATCTTTGCTATTTTAGCTCCATAGACAAATGAGCACTTAACCCTTACAGTGCAGGGGTAACCCCACGGCAAGGGTTAAAATGTCATGTGCCCGGAGTTCTTCTTTAAATGAGCACCAGTCCTCCTGGGTACACTTGCACATAGTTAAAGGCTCAGTTCACCTTTCAGGCCATGTTTCTTGTTATGCCCGTACTCTGGGTGCAATATCCAAAATCCCTCAGATGTTTGCTATGGACCCTTGCGGGGACTGGCATTGGCCAAGTGTGGAAACACGTACACACAGCGCCTCGTTTATAAAAGTTCAGCTGGGTGGATGACGTTCATACAGCAATGGTGCCTCTAGATGGCGCTGGAGAGCATAGGATGTTTCTGTACTCGCCATCTAGGGGTGCTAGAGACATGAAGCCCATTGTGTGAACGAGCCCAGAGATCAAACGCATAACTGTCTCTATCCATATCGGCTCTGACCTAAACTATGGCAGTCTGTAGACTCTGATCAAATGAAACCCTCATAGCAACCAACCAGAATCCATTCTGCCAAAGTCAGACCAGGACAAGGTGAATTCTGATTGGCTGCCAAGTTTTATTGCACTCTTCATTGTGCTGTTCATAGTCCTAGCGGGTTCCTCGGTGAATGATTTGGGTTAGTGACCACTAGAGGGCAATGTGTGATCATCATTGGGACGTTCTGAGTCGTTTTTAGGAAAACTTTATTGAAGTTTGTTAAAGCGAGCCCCTTCATTCTGTTATCGCAACATCTGAAAGCAATTCATGATGAGACTTGAACATTTTACCAGCTTGCTGTACCATATTTCCATTCCAGTGTAACAAATAAGAGATTTGTGAAATCTCCCTCAGTATATCATGGAGCCTGTATCTTATCAGTGTAGGAACTACATGTCCCAACATTGAAAGGACGCCCGCCTGATCTGGACTTGCGTCACGTCTTGGAAGGACATCATGTCGGACATGATTGGGTCGTGGCTGCTCTGTTCTCTGTGGTATCTGTACCTCCAGCCTGTTTTTCTGGACCTGTGGCGGTCCAGAAAAAGGTAGGTGTCCTGCTAGAGCCGGGGGAACCAAACTCTGACCCTGCAGCTGTGGTGAACTACAAATCCCATGATGCATCTCTCTCCGGGAGTCATGTCTGTGAGAATCTTGCAATGCCTCATTGGATTTGTAGTTCCACCACAGCTGGAGGGCCGGAGTTTTGCTACCCCTGTTCTAGAGAGTCGCATAACTTGGATTCCCTGAGCCTGGTCCCCCTGTGACACTTTGGGTTAAACAACATGCACTTTGTATCATCTTCTGTGTGTATCATTATCAGTTGTGTCATTGATGATAAAATTTGGGTCCCCCCGACTTCCGGCCCTGCCTGACACTAGGATTGCCAGGGTTCTACCAATGAAGATTGTGGTGAATAATATTATGGTCAACCCCAACCCACCTACAATCTTTTTCCCTTGAGAGCCTCCAGCTGATGCTTTACCAGGCTCAATCCCAGCTGTCACAGACAGCACCGGTCTCCATTTAGGAGCAGGAACCAATCGGAGTGGTTCCTGATCATGTGATCAGTGTCTCAGCTACAACCTTGTATTTACATGGAGCCTGGAGATTTAAAAGAGAACTACGGGGGAACCTTTTTATCCCAAATTTCTCTTTAGGGTCATGGGAGGACATCTAATAACCTCCTCCCATGACCCAAAGCTCAGTATATAGCGGGCTATTGCTCACTATATAGTGAAAGCGCCGCAGCCGGGACGGATCCCGACCATACTGTCGAGATCCACTAAGCTGGCTGATTGACAGCGGGCTCTGCCTATCTAGATGAAGAGCCAATTGTGCCCGCCCCTTCAGAGAGCGGAATCCCTGCAGGGAGCGTTGACTGACAATCACTGCTCTCTGCAGGGAGATAATCATGAAGTGAGCGAGCAACGGTATGTGTTCATTCACTTCCCGATCTATAGAGTCGACGTGTGACAGTTGCGATGTCACACGTCGGTTCCAACTATGCGGATGAGTGTAAATCACTCACCTCATAGTTCTCCTTTAATTAACAAAATAAGCCTTTTGCCTGCAGATGAACATTACCACCTTCAGGCAGTGCAGGGACATCTATTTAATAATGTGATTGCTAGATACAACTGCATTATTTAAAAAAAATTGAATTTAATAATAAATAAATAATAAAAATATATAAGAAATATATTTTTGCACATTTTCCAACCTTTAATAAAAAAAAACAACATATTAATGCATCAACTAAAAGCCTTCTATGTATGCAAATTAGATATAGTGGTAGCGTCATGTTAACTGGCACATGGTGAGACTACTAAATGTGACCTGGGCATCTAGACATCGATGACGCCTGGGTCAGGAAAAAGTAAAAGGCGGAGTGTTCTTTTCGTGGCAAAGAAAAAAAAAAGTAATTTTTGCAGATTGTTCGGTATAATGAACCAAAAAAAAAAAAGGAAAAGATTTTGATGTAATTGGCCTTTAGTCTGAGTGTAGTGACGGCGTAACATGAAGTGCGACCTCTTTAAAAAGTGACCTTTTCAGCTGAGGACACATTGAGTCTTCAGACGAGGCGGGAAACAGGACGAGCGCCTCGATCCTCGCCGATCTGAGGTGTCATCTGTCCCCTGTTATGTCTTGCGGGATTGTCAGATGAGCGTGTAATTGCTGGTGTGCGCCTCGCATGTCTTTACCGCGGGCAGATTTTATTATCGCACCTTTTCCGGTGGTTTTAGTAGGAATTGAAGTGTTTTCTTTCCCTTCTGTATAATGAGCAGCGTCGGGTTGTCACATCCGCAGCCTTCCCTTCGCTGATGTCTATAATGTGGGGTGATGAAAGTCATTTATAGAGGCAGACGGCACAAATAACTGCCAATATATGCCGGGGGGCGGATGTGGTGAGCGGAGCGTCATTGGTGCAGATTACCAGGAACGCAGCCTACTCTATCAGCTCATGCTGTGGTTTTCCTCACATGACAGGTTTTCTTTAAAGGCCCACTACAGGTGAACCTATTCTGACACCTGTATTGGGGATCATATCTGTATTGTCAGAATTCAATAGATTATTTCTAGTTCATTAATATTTTTTTTTACAAGTACTTTGCAGGCCAAGCGGTCCGACTAAAGTGACAGTCACAAGGGTGGGACAAACCACATGATGGTTTGGGGCGGTTGATCTTTATGTTGTTGTCATATGACCGGAAACATGCAGCAGTCCCACCCAACATGCAGCAGTGAGAGGATGAAGTAAAACCGGGGTGGGCAACTCCGGCGCTCCAGCTGTTGTGGAACTACAAGTCCCATGAGGCAAAGGCATTATGGGATTTGTCATTAAAGTACAGCTGGAGGGCCAGAGTTGTCCACCCGTGCAAACCAAGAGGGGGCGGGACAAGACCAATCACCCTGCACAAGGAGAGAGAGCAACAGTGACCAGTGTTCATTACAGGAGGGGGCGGGGACAAGACCAGTCTGCACATACATTGCGTATAAGATATTTATTACCACTGATAGATCACAGGACTCCCCCCTGACAATGTTGTCACCTGCTTTTCCCTCCAGAAAGACAGCACCATATTTGTTCAGGCATCATCCAGGGTCACCATCTATGTCGTGGACTGAGATGCCGGCTAGAAGGACAGCGCCATCTTTGTGCAGGCATTATCCAGGGTCACCATCTTCTTGGTTGAGGGGCCAGCTAGAAGGACAGCGCCATCTTTGTTGAGGCATCATCCAGGGACACCATCTACTTCCTGGACTGAGATGCCGGCCAGAATGATGGTGCCATCTTTGTAGCTGTAAATAGGTAGATTACCTAAAATAGGTATTTATATTGGCTTCTTCTCATACTGGCCTTAATGTGATGTATACCTGTATACAGGTAATGGGGACCTAAGGCTGTAATATTCCCCCATAGATCAGACGTAGCCAAACTTCAGCCCTCCAGCTGTGCTGAAACTACAAACCCCTCTGTAGCTCTTCTATGTGCACGGTACAATGTAATACAGCTTCTACTAGGATGGCCGGTACTGTCAGACCAGTGGTAGGCAACCTCGTCCCTCCAGCTATGCTAAAACTACAAATCCCAACATGCATCTGCCTCTGGGAGTCATGCCTTTGGTTGGCAGTCTTTGCAATGCCTCATGGGACTTGTAGTTCCACAGCAGCTGGAGGGCCGCAGTTTGGCTCCCCCTGCCACAGAGGAACCGGCAATGGAATCTGCTGTGCGGCGGTCGATGCCACACTCCGCTTTCCTGCGACGAGTTTTCTTGCGTCTTTCTTTTTTTCCCGGATCGGCGCCGCTGCGGCTGGCGTAGCAGAAGTAAGTGATGTATTATCGTACACTACAGTAACAAAACGCCAAGACAGCAAGAATAGCGGCTTCAGCATAATCGCAGGTATCATTCCTGAAATGTATATTTTCAGCCGCTGGAATAAAAGAAAAGCCGCCGTGCTGTTACACCGGAAAATGAGGCGCCGGGCCGACTTTTCAATTGTGTAAAAATGACGGGAAATCTGTCTTCTGCCAACACGGAGGTAATATTGTGCGGCGGGGGCAGCAATGGGCGCAGCGGAAGGAAATGCGGCTGGCGGGATCTCCAGGGAAGAAAAAAGAAACCTTGCCGCACTCCTTAGCGGGATTACCATAATATGAAGACGTGTGCTCAAAATGATTGTGGATGGCGCCGCCAGGGGTGTAACTAGAAATCACAGGGCCCCATAGCTAAATTTTGTATGGGGCCCCGTGATTGCTAGTTATGCCACTTGCAGAGCCCACCATAGACTCCCTATAGTGGGCTCTGCAGGGTCTCAGACGGGCTGCACATCTCTTACCTGTCAGCGCTGTCCGCCTCCTCTTACATCCCCGGGCCCCGCCTCCTCTGCTATCGACAGGCCCCACCTCCTCTTACATCACTGGCCCCACCTTCTCTTAGGTCTTTGGCCAGTGATGTAAGAGGAGGCGGGGTTGCTCTTAGGCGGGCCCCGCCTCCTCCTTCACTGCGATCGCCGGCCTATTCTGCCGTAGCTGCTGGCTGTCACAGCTCCGCAGCGGCTGTGAGGGGAGACGCCGCTGCTGAGCTGTGTCAGTGACAGCAAGCACCCTTACATGCCATAGCGACCCAGGTGGCCCACACTGCATCAGTGGGATGCCCTGGCCGGGCCCCCCTGTGCCCGGGTCCCATAGCGGTCGCCTGGGTCGCTATGGCGGTTGTTACGACTCTGGGCGCCGCCACATATAAACAAATGGGAAGATGTCACCAGCACATCAAACGATGATAACGGCAACCAAGTGCTCATTTATTGAGTGCTTTTGGGGCCACACAGGGTCTCCTTCATCTCTGAGCCTGATGAAGGGGACCCTGTGTGGCCCCGAAAGCGCTTGCTAATGAGAGACAGCATTTGTCTATAAATGAGCACTTGATTGTTGTTATCATTGTTTGGTGTGCTGGTGACATGTTCCTATTTAGCGGGATCTTCAGGACGCATAATGGCGCCATTTATTTTATTACACCAATTACTCTGCGGAATAAGGCTTTGCGTGTCTGACGCGGGAAAATCCCAAATGTGATAAAAAGCCGTGAGCGGCTTACAATCTTACAATGGATGCTGCTCCTTGATGTGTAAAACCTGAACAAAGATGGCGCCGTCTTCCTGGAGATAAAAGCAGACGAAGGCATTGTCAGGGGGGAGTCATGTGATCTCTGTGAGGGGTAATAAATACCCGGAAGTGTTAGACCGACACATTACTGAACATGTTACATTGATCATGGAACAATATCCTGTGTATGATGCCGTGTCCACAAACTTTTGCCGCATAGATTAGATTCCGGAGCAGCGTCCGGGCTCGCGATCAGAAAATCCGCCGATAATTCAGGAAACCGATAAAGATACATTTATGGACAATACAGAATCCTTTGTTATCACAATCGGAAATATTATTATAATTAGTTTATTTGGCTTCATTAAAAAAATACTTTTTTGTTTTGTTTCTTGTGTTGGAAAGTTTCATCCCAACAACAAACAATACCAATTTCTGACTTTCCCGTCTCTTACATGTTTAATCAGATCCAAAAAGAATTGTTACCGCTGCGGGGGAAACTTTGAACTAATAACGGGACTTAATTAGCTTTTTTTTTCTTCGTCTTTTCCTTTATTTTTTTATCTTGCATGTGGCAACAAAACGCAAACTTTCCCAATTAAGGCTGAACTCCGAGCACAAAAACTTACATTTAAAGGGGAACTCCAGGATTTGTCCTCACCTCTTGAAGAGCCCCCTTGCTATATACCCCCCCATACCTTATGTCTAGATATCTTCTTGCCAGTCCCGTGATGTCACCCTCTGCTACTTCTTCTTATGTGTGGGTGCCGCTCAGTCCTGCGAGCCCAGCCTGCATGATGATGTGCTCCCTGGGGGAAGGGGGGAGAGACGGGACCAGTCACCCTGCACAAGGATAGTGAGCAGCAGTGAGCGGTCTTTATTACAGGAGGGGGCAGAGACAAGACCAGTCACCCTGCACAAGGATAGAGAGCAGCAGTGACTGGTCTTTATTACAGGAGGGGACGGAGACAGAACAGTCACCCTGCACAAGGAGAGCGAGCAGCAGTGACTGGTCTTTATTATAGGAGGGTGCAGAGACAAGACCAGTCACCCTGCACAAGGAAAGAGAACAGCAGTGAGCGGTCTTTATTCTGGGAGGGGGCGGAGACAGACCAGTCACCCTGCTCAAGGAGAGAGAGCAGGAGTGACTGGTCTTTATTATAGCAGTGGGCGGAGACGAGACCAGTCACCCTGCACAAGGAAAGGGAACAGCAGTGACCGGTCTTTATTACAGGAAGCTCCATGTCCCACACTGGATTACTGCTCAGATCCGGAAGAAATACACAAAGCTCACCAAGATCCAAGAATAGATCCAGCGGTTGAAGTGAAAGAAGCGGGTTGTGTCCCCAGCAGCTGGCCAAGTGATGTAGAGCCAAATAGTCATCCAGTGTCATGGTTCATGGTCCTCAGGACTGTGCCTGCCTATGCTATGAGCTGTGCAGTCCTTTGTGTGGCAGGCTAAGGTGCACCTGTCATAGTTGAGTTCCTGGTTGTGTACTAAGCTGTGCAGTCCCTTCGCTCTATGGCAGGGTAAAGTGGGCCTGTCATAGTCCAGTCTGAAGAACAGTCCCTGGTTATGTACTGAGCTATGCAGTTCCTTGTACATGTGTTCGCGGGTGAAGTGGACCTGTCCCAGTTTAGTCTCCAGGACAGTCCCTGTTTTATATACTGAGCTGTGCAGTCCATTCACTGGGGGCAGGCTAAAGGACAGCCCCTGGTTGTGTATGGAGCTGCAAGTCCTTCACCTGTGTGGTGGAATGAAGTGGACCTGTCATAGTAAAATCTCCTGGACCTGTCATAGTTCAGTCTCCAGGACAGTCCCTGGTTTTATACTAAGCTGTGCAGTCCCTTCGCTGTGTGTCAGGCCAAAGTGGACCTGTCATAGTTCAGTCTCTAGGACAGTCCCTGGTTATATGCTGGGCTATCAAATCCCTCCTCTGTGTGACAGGGTGAAGTGGACCTGTCATAGTTCAGTCTCTAGGACAGTCCCTGGTTATATGCTGGGCTATCGAATCCCTCCTCTGTGTGACAGGGTGAAGTGGACCTGTCATAGTTCAGTCTCTAGGACAGTCCCTGGTTGTGTACGAAGCTGTGCAATCCCTTCGCTGTGTGTCAGGGTGAAGTGAAACCATCATAGATCACGATCTCCAAGATCATACTGAGCTATCCATTTCCTTGTCCATGTGTCAGGGGAAAGTGTACCTGTCATCTTTTAGAGTCTCCTTTCACCACTTGTAACAGCCCGGCTTATGCAGGAGCAGAGGAGATAGTTTCCATCGGATTATAGGAAGGTGTGAACTTTTTTTCCTTGTCGTCCTGTTCTGACCATCAGGGGCCCCACCAGGAAGAACATTTCAGATTAGTATTCCCGCTCTTGGCGGTCAGAGATATGAATTCTGACATCTCCGGTTGATGGGAAAGGGTCCAGCCTTTGTGAATAGGGAAGAGGTTCCCGCAGACTCGTCATCCGCTGATACGGAACATTTAGCTTGTTTTCACGTCCCCTCAGCATCGTCTCAATGACAGATTCAGTTCCCGACCTTGAAAAGCGCTGCGTTAGCCCGATCCCAATTTGATGAGTCAGGTGAGGCGTCGTGTGCCGGCCGCTCCGGCGTTATTAATGGCCATTGCCAAACATGGCTGCCGAATAATCGGACAAATATTTAGTGCCTCGTCCACCTTGGAACTTCTTTTCCTGCCGCCACTTCTGCAGCTCTGCAAGTTTTCATCATTAATTAGCCAGACTCTGAGCAGGAGGCCCGCAGGGAGAATCGCCGATCAGCAATAAGATTTTCTTCTCATTAGCGGCCATATTGGCAACCGGGCAGAGCTATCTGTTGTGACAACGAACT
>NW_017307308.1:487059-489402 GCF_000935625.1 Nanorana parkeri
CTTCGCTCATACAACCTCTTGCCCGCAGCAATGCAGCCTTTGTGGCACCGCAAGATTTTGTCAAATCTCACTAGATCTCAGGGGAAAAATATTTTTCTCCTGTATACAATCTACCTGGCTGTCATCGTTAGGGGTAGGGATGCACCGATACCGAGTATTTGGGCGAGTACTCACCTAAATGCTCCGATACTTACCTTTGATAGAGGAACTTCCGGTCAGAGGGAGATGTCCCTCTGACTGGCACTGCCGAGGCAGCATGGAGTCGGCTTCCTTTCCAATCAGGAAGTCGTGTGGTGGGCTTCCTGATTGGCTAGGAAACCAGCTTCACTTGTTGCTAGGCATCCTGGCTTCCTGACCAATTAGGAAGCTGGACGGCACCTCATGACTCGCTGCCCGGCTTCTTGATTGGTAGGAAACGAGCCAGGCAGCCTCGGCAAGTGAAGCCGGTGTTCTTTCGCTAGAACACCGGATTCACAGGCAATAAGGAATCCAGGCGACACGTAATGACACGCCTTCCGGCTTCCTGATTGGTCAGGAAGTCAAGCTTCCTAGGAATAAGTGAAGCCAGCTTTCCAGACAATCAGGAAGCCGGGAGGCAGGTCATGACGTGCCGCCCGGCTTCCTGATTGGCTAGGAAGCTAGCTTCATTTGTGACTAGGCAGCTTGGCTTCCTGACCAATTAGGAAGCCGGATGGCACCACATTACTTGCTGCCCGGCTTCCTGATTGGTCAAGAAGCCAGGCAGCCTTGGCAAATTTAAGCAGATGTTCTTTCACTAGAACACCGGCTTACCAGGCAATCAGGAAGTCGGTCGACGGGTAATGATTCGCCGCCTGACTTCCTGGTAATTGCGGCACTGGTACTCCGTATGGGCGAGTACCGGAAAAAAAAATATTGATACTCGATACTGAAAACCCGGAATCAGTGCATCCCTAGTTAGGGGAGGGAAACTTTTCCAGGAAGTAAAAGGAGAGGGAATGCTCTGCCCTTACTAAAAATTGCCGCCAGGAGAGGTGCAAAGAGATGATGAATTCAAGGAAACAAAATCCTCCTGAGAACAATAAACACATCTTTTTCTATTGTTGTTTCACACTTTTTTTTTAAAGGAACCTTTACCTTATTATCAAGGTGAAGGTCCACTTTAAGACCGATTTAAGATCCCCTGCATACGCCCCAGCCGTGACAGGTTTTCTTTAAGCCAAAAAACCATGTCGAGTAAGACGTATCCGCGTGTTCCAGCCTGTCACCCATCTCATGAATGTTTCAGCGATATTGCATTGTTGTTTGTTGCCTTCTGCCACGATACTCCGGTTGTGTGTTTGATTAATTGAAGGGAATGCGCTGACATTGTCACTGCAGCTCAGGAAGGTTCAGATGCTGCTGTTTGAGGAGTAGAAAGTGACATTTCAAGAGAGAAGCTGAAATTCCCTGGGGTAGCCCTCGGGGAGCTCGGTGCGGCACAGATCCCGTTATTGGTGTTCCAGCAACGTTTAGTATGCTCCTTGTTAGTGTTCCCGGCCTCCTCTCCCGTCTCCACTGTGCAGAGAAACTTTCCTGTGTCTCGGTGAAGACCTTTCGTAGATATTAGTTACCGCTGGAAGCAAATTGCTGCCAATTGTGTTTCATGGTGGGACATGCTCTAATTTATCAGCAGCTGAATCAGACGTTTATACTTGGTGATCCCTACAAGGTGTCTATGGTCAAAAACTAAAAATAAATCTATTTCTTTGTAGAATTTCTATCCCGCTCCTAATAACCATATCGCTCTTGAAGCTTGCAAACATACTTGTTGGAGATGCCTATAGGATGTACTTCCTCAATGCACTGACACAATTTCACTCAGCCCTGGGAATATGACCTTCCTTGTCTGAACAATGTAACATTATCATTGCTTGCTGGAAGCAGTGCATGATGGGATATGTAGTCTTGAGAAATGGAGATTGCATCACATAAAAAAAAAGGGTTGCAAAGCACGCTGGGAATCCAGGAAGTTGTTGACAGTGATGGACAGAAGGAAGGTAGGGGAATAGGTATGTATTCCTATTACAATGATGATGTCATAACAATAACCGTATATGCTGTAATTATAGAACTCCTTTAAAAGAGAGCTATGGGGTAAGTGTTTTTCCCCATAGTTCTCTCAAGGGTCACGGGAGGACACAAACTAGCATTCTCCCGTCACCCAAAGCTCAGTATATCGCGAGCTACAGCTCACGGTATACTGAGACCGCCGCAGCCGGGACGTATACTGACAATGCTTTTGAGATCCACCCAGCTGTGTAAATGACAGCGGGCTCTGCCTATCTAGAGGCAGAGCCAGCTGTGCCTGCCCCTCCCCCCCCC
>NW_017307308.1:489709-514435 GCF_000935625.1 Nanorana parkeri
CGGATCGAAGCGGGGAGGGAATCCCTGCGTGGAGCCGTGAGTGACAGCCACTGCTCTCTGCTGGGAGACGATCAAGAAGTGAGCGAGCGACGGTATGTGTTCGCTCACTTCCCGATCTATTGGGCCGACGTGTGACAGTCTCATTGTCGCACGTCGGCTCGAACTATGAGGATGAATGATTTCCACTCGCCTCATAGTTCTCCTTTTTAAGCACTATATGGCCAACAGTATCTGGACCTCCCTCCCACAGTTGATTGAGTTCATGTGTTTCCGGTGAAGTGTACAATTTAGAGAACTGTAAGCTGACAACCTTGTGGTAACAGTTTGGTGAAGGCCCTTTTCTGCTCTAGCATGACTGTACCCTGAGTACAAAGTCATCTCCATAAAGACATGGTTTGAGGAGGTTGGTGTGGAGGACCTCGAGTGACCTCAACCCTACTGAACACCTTTGGAATGAATATGAATGCCTTACAAACATTCTTCTGGCTGAATGGCCACACATTCCCCCACACACTTCAAAACCTTGTGGAAAGCCTTTTCAGAAGAGTGGAGGCTGCTCTAGTCACAGAGGGGGACCACCTCCATATCAATAGCCATGGTTTTGGAATAGGATGTTCAACACGCTCATACAGGAGTGTTAGTCAGGTTTGCACAACGTTTTCTCTATATAGTGTTTTTATTATATTAAAGTCACACTCCAGTCAAAACTGAGGCATAGAGGGAACACCGCCTTTCTGTCTGTATCTGGTAACCTGTGAACACCTGCTGGTGGTGAAGGAGGATTCCCAAACACGCCTACTGCAGGCTCATTGCTCTCAAATATAGCCAGTCACAGCAAGTGTGGTCACTTAAAAGTTTCTCTCAAGCACTCGTCATATTGTATCGGGACTTGGACATTTAAATCTTATAGGTGACAGAGCAAGCTGTTCTCTTGAGCTGGCAGGTTTGAAGAGGGTAGAAATGGGGATGACATATTCTACAGGGGGCAAGGGGATACTAAATGCACAGTGAGCTTTGTGAACGGTTATTTTTAGTGGCTGGAGATCCCGAATCCTCGCAGCTTTCTGCTTTGGAGATTTTAAGTGAAGACTGCTTATTTCCTACTTCTGACAGGCAGAGGCAGAAAGTTTGAAAGTAAAACTGATTTGGGCATTGTTTCAGTCTGCTCTACAAAGAGACCAAATCACTTCCATATTATATTTTAGCTCTGTGTGTTTGATAGAACCCCAGGGTGTAGACACCTTCATTTAACCATAATTAAAGGAGAATTATGGGGTCAGGGCTTTCCCCCATAGTTCTCCTTAGGGTAACGGGAGGACACAAACTAGCGTCCTCCTGTCACCCTAAGCTCAGTATACCGCGAGCTACAGCTCGCGGTATACTGAGACGCCGGAGCGGATCCCGGCATCGATGTCGAGATCCGCCCAGCTGCTTGAGTGCAGAGGCAGAGCCAGCTGTACCCGCCCCCTCTCCCGTCCGTTCCGCCGGTCAGCGCTGGCAGATCGAAGAGGGGAATCGAGACAGGATCGAGAGATGAGCGAACCCGGTATGTTTTCACTCACCTCCCGATCTACTGAGCCGACCTGTGACAGTCTCATTGTCACAGGTCGGCTAGAACTATGAGGGGAGTGAAAATCACTCACCTCATAGTTCTCCTTTAATTCATAACAGAGGATTATCATCCCTACTTAATGATCCTTGTGTTGGTCTCGTGTTAGGTGACATTTTGAAGTTCCATCACTGAACCTCTTCTGCTTGTCCACCAGCCGTTTCCTCCCGAGATTTCTGAAGGATGACTCTTATTCATTTTTAATGTCCCAGCACACCTCACAAACAAACAAACAAACCTTCCACCAACGCCAGTGACGAGCTGCATTTCCATAATGAAAATGGCAAAGTAAATTGTGTTTTCCGGAGACCTTTACAGCTTTGATCTCGTACGTTGCACGCTGGCAAATAAGACACCAGAGGTGTTAACTCTTTTCTTCCTAGAGATTAATTTGACTGTTTTCAGTATGGATTCCAATTTGAGGACCAGATATCAATCCTCTAATGTACACTATATAACCAAACATTTGTGGACCTTTCTCCAAATGGTAGAGTTCAGGTGTCTCCAGTGAAGGGTACTGTTAATGTTACAACATACAAAGACATTTTAGACAATTGTGTGCTCCCATCCTTGTGGTAGCAGTTTGGTGAAGGTCCTTTTCTGTTCCATCATGACTGTGCTCCTTTATTCAAGGCCAGTTCCATAAAGACATGATTTGACCAGTTTGGTGTGGAGGAACTTAAATGGCCTGCACAGAGCCCTGACCTCAACTCTAACGGACACCTTTGGGATGAATTGGAATCCCAATATCGATTTCAAGTATTTTCTTCCAACATTATGACCTGGCCTCAGAGATGGACCCACATTCCCGCAGACACCCTACAAAATCTTGGGGAAAGCCTTCCCAGAAGAGTGGATGCTGTTATTGCTGCAAGAGGCAGGGGTACAACTTAATGTCTTGGAATGGGATGTCCAACAATCCCATGTGGAGAAGCTTAAATGGCCTGCACAGAGCCCTGACCAACTCTACTGGACATCTTTGGGATGAATTGGAATTCCGATTTCGACTCGGGTCTTTTCATCCAACATCATGACCCGAAAGGGACACACATTCCAACAGACACCCTCCAATATCTTGGGGAAAGTCTTCCCAGAGGAGTGGATTCTGTTATTGCTGCAAAAGGCGGGGGTACAACTAAATGTTTTGGAATGGAATGTGCAAAAAGTCTATAAAAAAAATGTGGATGTGATGGTCAGATGTCACAAATGTTTGGCCATATATTATATTTAAGAAGAATGAGTCAAGTAATGATAAGAGTGTCTGTCTAAAAAAAAACTTCACCATGGAAATGCAGGCAATTTAATGTACCAGTATACATTCTCTGTCTATCTGCATGCTCAGGAGCCACCACACTCTCTATTTATGAACCATTATGTCTGGAAAGTTGGAATGTGCACACCCACAACATCGTGCCAATGCCCTAACAGCCTATCAAGAGTCGACTATGTTGCATTTTGGACAACACTGGGAAGCGTACCTTGGCTCCGACATAAGTCATTCTTGGCATATAGGAGGCTCCTTGTGTGTTGACTCACATTTTCAAAGCAAGGATGGAAATATGGGCGCCACCATTGCAGATGTCAGGGCCGTCATCCTGTTCTTGACTACATTTACCTAGTCTGTAACTGACCTAGAACAAGACTGTGATGAAAGCCGAAGTCCAGGCAGATACAGAAGGCACAGAGTCATGCAAATCCTGTTTTCTTTAATAAATCATTACATTTTTCTCTTTTTTTTTTTTTTATTTTATTAAACTAGCACAAGTACCTGGATTTGACTTTGTATCATCCTCTTGCAATCCCCTGTACTGCAGCATCCTGAGAGTGGGGAGGCCAGAACTGGGAGCCAGTCAGTTGTGTTGCATGCAGATGTGTGGAGCAAGGAGCAGGTTGATAAGTGGAGAGAGTAGAGTGAGGAGAAGGATGGCCTCATCAGTCTGCTGCTGCTTTTCAACTGCCCAGTCAGGAGGCTGGGGGTGGAGAGATGACACCAATGTACTGTATCTGGCTGTACAGTGTGAAGGGACTGTATAAACCTCAGGACTGGAAGGACAGGGAGGCAAATTTTGTGCAAGGCAAAACCGCTCCCTTTTATGTATTTCATCTGCTGTTCAGCTTTACAGGCCAACTCCAGCCAAAATATATTTTATTTAGATTTGGGAAGACCATGGAAGGGGGATAAAGATTTCCTCTTGCTTCGTGTCCTGTTGACCACAATGTGAGGAAAGATCTCCCTAAGAGGCAAACCTATTTTGTCCCAGACTCAGAAGGGCTTCTAATTGGTCAGCATCATGTGACCATGCTGACTAATAAGCACTCGCCATTTGCGAGTGTTATGCTGGATGCTCAGTGCAGGGCTACAATATTCTGGAAAAAAGTGTGTGTATGGCCAGCTTTAGGGGCATGTTTGTAAAGCCGATGTTCAGCAAACATTCACTGCAGGTGAATCTTCCAGGTGCATGATGTGACAGTGATCTCATTGATATTTGTAGCAGACATATCCCCACATAAGTAGTTGGAGTTCTCCATAGCGGGGACGTTCTGAAGACCCTTTGTTTCCACAATCTGTGCCGCCAGTAATTTTTTGTGAAAATTGAAAATAGATCCGAGTCGCTATCTATTCCCACGAGGCGCGGGGCGGACTTAGAGGAGCGCGTCTGTTTTTATCGAGCGGTAGGCTTGCTCAGTCTGCCATGAAAGCTCCACTGTGGACTTGAATATTATTTAAGAAGCGATGATGGAAAGTTGCTCAGCTGCTGCTCCCCGGGGGAAAGTGAAAGTCATTAAAATCTGTGCGTAGCGTCGTCCCGTTCTAAGCACCTGCGGACCGATCTCCCCGCCGCTGTCTCCAGGTGCCTTTTTGACTTTTGGCTGCTGAGCGCCTCTCGCCCCCTCTGCTCTCCTGCTGCCATCGCTCGCAGAGTGCCAGGCGTTCGTAACCTCTAGCAAGATTTCTAATTATCCACGCTGAGTGGCAGCAGCCCCTGACACAGACTCATCTATTGAGGGTTTTAACATCCCTCTCGGCCTTTTGCCGGAGTCGCTGTTCTGGTAGGACGTCGGCGCACGGCTAAAACGGGCACAAATGACTGAAGTTCAGAGGGGTTTCGTCACAGGGCCCCCGGGCGTCACATCCCCGGCCCTAATGAGCCAGCTTGTGTTTTGCCAATGCATATTAAAAAAAAATAAAAGCTGTGTTTAGAAATGCGCCGCGCATGGAGAAGTTCAACTTTCCATCTAGTTGCAGCTCTTGTTAATGTGCTAATGGATTGAAATTAATTTGGATGACGTTTTTGTGGTGAAATCTGTGCACTCTGAAAGGCTTAATTGTGTTTTCTCGGTGCCTTTAATGTTAAATTTAATTGGAATTGTTGGGCTTTGAACAAAATAGCAGAGGGAGCTCAAGGACAGATGTGGTTCTGAAGCAAATACAGTGGCATGCAAAAGTGAGCTGCAGTGTCTGGGAGGGGGAGCGTGTGAAACACAAATTAAGGAGGATTTGGGTCAGTCAGGGAAGGTAAACGAAGATTTATGTTTACTTTGTGAGGCTTGTGCAACACATAGTGACTGGATTCCGTACTTGTTTATACTGTCATACTGGTGCCCTTACAGGTAGGCTTTGTACCCAGCAGCACACTGTGCTTTGGTGGCATACAGACTGGACAATTAGCTGTGTGCAGCTAGAACCGTCGTCTCAGGACATCAGAGGCCCTAATCAAATGCATCAGTTCAGGTGGGCTACAAATCTTGCTGTGCCTACAATCTACACTGTGTGCGTTCCCACCGTTGACGACCCATGCAAATGAAGCCGTAGAGAGAAAACTTTACCCCTCCTCGACTTTTCTGCCCCTGGTACCTGCTTTGTACAGAATCTGCTCAATCTCCTGGTGGATACGTCTTTAGCATCCAGCATACTACAGGGTGTGTTGGGCGCTGGATGCTGTGGTTCTTTCCACTGACCCCTGTCTTGTATTGGTATGGGGGTTGAAGGAAGGAATCCACAGCACAAGGTGTTTGGGTTGCAGGCATCTGACGCTTTTTTTTTTTCTTTCTTTTTAATGTATAAATAAAGAAAACGTATGATGTATTTCCTTTAAGGGATCCATCACAGCTTTCAAATCCAGGACAGAATTTTTAGTATTCTAAATGTATCTGCCGTCATGGAGAGTATACAAAAGTATACACCTGTGCAATAAGTCCATCCGTGACATTTCCTTGCTACTAAATATTCTGCGGTTACCTGTTACTGGTATTATAACAAAGTGGATGCAACTGGGAACAACAGCAACTCAGCCACGAAGTGGTAGGCCACGTAAAATGACAGAGCGGGGTCAGCGCATTCTGAAGCGCACAGTGTGCAGAAGTCGCCAACTGTCTGCAGAGTCAATAGCTACAGACCTCCAAACTTCATGTGGCCTTCAGATTGGCACAACAACAGTGCGTAGAGAGCTTCATGGAATGGGTTTCCCTGGCCGAGCAGCTGCATCCAAGCCTTACATCACCAAGTGCAATGCAAAGCGTGGGATGCCGTGGTGTAAAGCACGCCGCCACTGGACTCTAGAGAAATGGAGACATGTTCTCTGGAGTGACCAATCGCGCTTCTCTGGCAATCTGACGGACGTGTCTGGGTTTGGCGGTTGCCAGGAGAACGGTACTTGTCTGACTGCATTGTGCCAAGTAAAGAGATTGGTGGAGGGGGGATTATGGTGGACAATTTCATGCTCCCAACTTTGTGGGAACAGTTTGGGGATGGCCCATTCTTGTTCCAACATGACTGCACACCAGTGTACAAAGCAAGGGCCATAAAGACATGGATGGGGAAGTTTGGGGTGGAGGAACTTGACTGGCCTGCACAGAGTCCTGACCTCAACTCGATAGAACACCTTTTGGATGAATTAGAGCGGAGACTGCGAGCCCGGCCTTCTCCTCCAACATCAGTACCTGACCTCACAAATGGTCCAACATTCCCATAGACACACTCCTAAACCTTGTGGACGCCTTCCCAGAAGAGTTGAAGCTGTTATAGCTGCAAAGGGTGGAGCCAACTCAATATTGAACCCTACAGACTAAGACTGGGATGCCATTAAAGTTCATGTGTGTGTAAAGGCGTCCCAATACTTTTGGCAAGATAGTGTGTGTGTAATAATTATTATTATGATTATATTTCACTTATTTCCCTACAACAGAGTATTCTCAAATCTTTACTCGCAGCAGAAAACATGGCCTCCTTGAAGTTCAGAGGTCACGCCATAACTTGTAGTCGCTCCCTGTTCCAGCAACTACTGTGGGTTTAACTAGAGAAAGCCACGCATATTTTTTCTGTTTCTTGACAGAGTGTTTTCTAATACACCAACCGGATCACTAATCTCTTGCACAGCACTCGGGGGAGTTGTACGCCACTGGCAGCGCAGCTGAGAAATATCACACGTTTGTTTTCGTTGGGTTTGCAGTTTCTATTAAACTCTTCATCCGTAGAGCTCAAAAGGCTCTTAAAAGCTTTGCGCGGCTCAGATGAGGGCGGACGTTTTATCGCTTCTCTCCGGATGTGAAGATAAAGATTCGAGGCATTACTGCAAGTGATTGGGCCGGCGGGAGACCTCGGGCCTGCTCATATAGCACAATATTCTGTAATGAACCTTCAGGAGGACCGCGGCGCGCGCCGAGCAAAGGCGGCCGTAAATTCAAGTACCCATCTGAACGATATTTGCATCTGAACCAGCCACATCACGTAACCCCCGGTGCAGGTTCAGGAAAAAAAACATTCTTTGTGTGAAGAAAATTCTTCGAACGTTCCAGAATCTTTCAGAGAGTCCGATTTGATTGGGCCTATGGAAGAATCTGAATACTTAGCCTTAAAGCCCAACTTCAGGCAAACAGATGAAATGCATATAAATAAATATGCTTCTGTATGTATTGCAGTCAGACCATGGCTGGTGTGAGAGGCTGGCAGGGTACTTTCCACAATATTTTTTTTTTGGGGGGGAAGGTGTTTGTGGGAAGGTGGCTCAATTATGAGGGCAGGTACTGTTCCTATTGAGGGCCCATTCACACCACATCCAGATCATCGACCGGACTAGATTGTTTCCGAACCCAAAATGTATCCCTATGCTATTCCTGGCCTCTGTTCACACCAGCGCAGTCCGTTCCAGGCCAGAAAAATACTGCATGTCTCATTTTGTCTGGTCTGGAATGCACTGGAACTGCGGGCAGGTCCACACCATTTTCCGGACCAGATCTGGTCCGGAAAATGGTGTGATCCTGCCCTCATCCCAGATGTGTTCAGTAGGGTTGAGGTCAGGTATTGATGTTTGATGAGAACATCTGGCTCACAATCCTGTGTTCCAATTCAACCCTAGGGTGTTCGGTTGGGTTGAGGTCAGGGCTCTGTGCAGTCCACTTAAGTTCCTCTGCCCCAGATGGGTACAACCATATCTTTATGGAGCTGGGTTGGACATCCCTTTGCAAAACAATGGCCATTAATATTAAGTGGCCCCCTCCTTCCTCCAATGCAGCTATGGTAGACTCCACTCTTCTGGGAAGGCTTTCAACAAGATTATGGAGGTTGTCTGTGGGAATTTGTGCCCATTTGTTGGATGAGAAGATCTGGCTCACAATCAGCATTCCAGTTCATCCCAAAGGTGTTCAGTTGCATGGAGGTCAGGGTCAGAGCGTACAGTCCAGTCAAGTTCTTCCACCCCAGACTGGTCCAACCATGTCTTTATGGAGCTGGGTTGGACATCCTTCTGCAAAATAATGGCCATTAATATGGAGCTGCTCCGTCCCTCCTCCTATGCAGCTAAAGCAGCCTCCACGTTTCTGGGGGAATATGGCTCACTTATGAGTTCAAGTATTGTTCCTATTCATTCCAGACATGTTCAGTAGGGTTGAGGTCAGGTACTGATGTTTGATTAGAACATCTGGCTCACTATCGACGTTCCAATTCATCCCTACGGTGTTCAGTTGGGTTGAGGTCAGGACTCTGTGCAGTCCGCTCAAGTTTCTCTACCCCAGATGGGTACAACCATGTCTTTATGGAGCTGGGTTGGACATCCCTTTGCAAAACAATGGCCATTAATATGAAGTGGCCCCCTCCCTCTGCCTCTGCAGCTATAATAGACTCCACTCTTCTTCGAAGGCTTTCGTCAGGATTTTGGATGGTGTCTTTGGGAATGTGTGCCCATTTGTGAGGTCAAGTTCTGATGTTGGATGAGAAGACCTGGCTCACAATCAGCATTCCAGTTCATCCCAAAGGTGTTCAGTTGCATTGAGATGAGGGTCAGAGCATGGAAAAGACCTAGATCACAGTTGGCATTCCAAGTCATTCGATATGGTTGAGGTCAGGGCTGTGTGCAGGCCACTTGAGTTCCTTTGCACCAAACTGATCAAACCATGTCTTTGGCCATATAGTGTATTTCTAAGAGGAGGCTGTCACCCGAGGCTGAGCTAATCTGTTGGGATTTCAAGGGCGCAGATAGCAAAAACCTTTGGGTACATAAAAGAGGTTGTTTGGGACATTTTTTTCAACAGTAACATAAAATGAGGTGTTATCTCCCTTTATACAAAGTTTGTAGCGGAAGTAGGCTGTTATCCTCAACTCCTGTTGTCATGTGATCATCTTGCGGTAAATGCATCTGCTGTGTGTCGGGAGACCAGCGGTATTACTGCCGATAGGCGGTTAAAACAATTTCCGCGGTATGTGATCGTCTCTCTAGATTTCAGAACTAGTTTTCTTCGGCCTCATGTGTCTGTTCCAGGCAACGCAGATAGATGGATCTCTGCTCTGTTCCCTCCATCAAAGCCTTTTGCTGCGGCAATTATATCCCAATTATTCCTGTAGGTGCTTTGTAGCTGACGGAATGGTCTGTATTGGGAAACGCCGCAGAAACTTGTGCCAAGTCAGCACATAAACAGCCTGAAACTTTGTAATTGCTGCCACGGATTAAATAATGGCTTTAATATCCAGTACTGTGCTAAAGGTGGAAGTCACTGACTTAAATGTCCGTCCATCCAAAACTGGTATGTCAGATGATGGAGAAATAACGCACAATTGTTGATTGTAGAAAAGTGAACAGATACAATGAGGGTCATGACGAATCTATAAATGTCTTACTGGGATATTTGCGTCAATTTGCCCCCCGGCACCCGTCCAAAATCCAAGGCACAGGCAGCATGCTGCAGAGAAGGCCTGATGCTACCTATGTTAGAGGAGCGGTCTCTCTGCAGTGGTCCCACATGCCACCTGCTGAGTCCAAACTAGATTCCTCCAATCGGCAAAGCTTATATTCCCTGCTGATTGGAGAATGAGTTTGTAACGTGTCGGACTGGAGGGAAAATCTTGACCAGTAAAAATCCGACTGGGGTCTAGCCTTCCCCATCTCTACTAAAGAAATACATTCATTTCATGTCTGTGTAGCTGGGAGAGAGTTCCCTTCACTTCCTGTCTGGTGAAATAATTGTCAGCGGGGCAGGAAGTGAGGGGAAATCTCTTTAACGGACCCCCTGGAAAGCTATAAAAATGTGACAGGGGTTCTACCCCTTCCTTACTCTATCCAAAGCCAAGAAAAAAAAATCAGCATGGGCATACACTTTAAAACTGAACTCTGGGATAAGCAAATATTGTTAAAATACAAGAGTCTTGTGTGTTCTTCATTGAATCTTGCTGAGCTTTGTGTATTTCTTCCAGCTCTGTGCAGTAATTCAGTGCAAGACTTGGAGAGCTTCCTGTAATAAAGACCGGTCACTGCTGCTCTCTGTTCTTGTGCAGGGTGACTGATCTTGTCTCCGCCCCCTCCTGTAATAAAGACCGGTCATTGCTGATCTTTCTCCTTGTGGGGCATGATCGGTCTTGTCTCCGTCCCCTCCTTTAATAAAGAGCGGTCACTACTGCTCTCTCTCCTTGTGCAGGGTGACTGGTCTTGTCTCCGCCCCCTCCTGTAATAAAGACAGGTCACTGCTGCTCTCTCTCCTTTTGCAGGGTGATTGGTCTTATCTCCGCACCTCTTGTAGTTTTGCACAGGCAACCTGTAGTTGGTGGGACCTGCTTGATATTTGCAATGGGTATGTACAGCACAATGATGATGTCATTGCCACCTTTACAAGATGATATTTGGGTGTGTAAGGCATTTGTTGGATACCTTTTTATATCCTTTTGTGGTGGTTTAGCAATTTATATAAATTAAAGTTTTTGTTACCGGGGTAAAAAAATAGATTTTCAGATTATCGCCATAAGGGTTTGGGGTTGGGTGCTGCTTGCAGTAATATCGGGAGTAAAATAAGACATTTTGGCTTTACAAAGATTGTCAACTTTTTCCTAAACCCAAAGAGGCTCAAGACGAGTGATCTGCAAGTGATGCACGCGCATCTGGGAGTTGACAACATGTAGACCACATACATCTAGGGGTCTATTTATTGTAGAGCCATTCACCCTAAAAAAAAATAATCTGATTCTGTTCATTCTGTGTGAATAGACACAAAGACAAACGTTCTTATATTTTCTTTTCAGGCTGAATGTATGTGATGTAATTCTGCATTTTGGCCACTAGATGGCGTTGTTGAGCATAGGAAAGTATTTATTTCGTATGCTCCTCAGGTCTATCTAGTATTATTATTATTGCAGTATTACATCACAATACATTCAACCTGAAAAGAAAGTTTGTTTTTGCATCTATTCACACAGCATGAATGTTCAGAAAGATTCACATGGCACGTGGCTTTTGCGAATTGGTTGTAAATAGATTTTTTTTTTCTACAAGGGGCTAAAGGATTTCTACAATGATAATGAGGATAACCCGGCAACTGCTATCTGTGTTTCAAGGCCATTGAACAAACTCCCAGTAGATGTATTTGTTCTATACAATAATAGATATGATATCATCTCTGTTTTAAAAATGTCTAAATTGCCAATCCATGTTAATTGTGGCCTGAACGGAGGGCTAGTTGTACCCCCAGTCATGTCCCTCCGATTCGAGTCGTTAATGCAGAGTTTAATCTCCAACCCTCCAATTATATGCAGTAATAATAATCAAAACCTTTCTGTGTGATTCCAACTCTTAGCGATGAAGCATAATGACACCAGCAGAGGGGTGTGGGCCAACAGTAGAGAACAAGCAGAGAAGAATTAAAGGAACACTCCAACCGGAAACAGAAAATAAGGTCTTGAGATGCTCTCATGGAGCACATAATACCCGCCAAGATTTAATTTTTTAGGTTTTGAATGCAGAAAGAGGTGATTTCCCCTAATTTGAAGAGATTGTCTCTCATTTCCTGTCTCCCTGTTGTGTCTCAAGAACAGGAAGTCAAGGGAAATTTCACCAACAAGACATGGACAGCAAAGGAGAAAAACAATGATGGGGGTCTTGCATTGAATGTGAACCCTAAAAATAACCCCCCTCATTTTTATTCTTTTTGGTGTGTTTTTGTTCTATCTTGTGGTCATGTCAGCGATCCGGTGAGCTGATAACGTCCTGTGCTCTCTGCCTGTGCTGCACTCTAATCAGTTCCACGGTTTCCAGCTATCTCTAAGAAGAAACAAGGGAGAGGAGTCCTATAGTCTTAGGATGACAATGCCGCTCCTCCATAGAAAACATTGGTGAGCCTAGGACAGGAAGTGTGTTGCTGGCAGGATCACCAAGCGAAAATAAAGGGAAAAAGGCCTCAAAACGAATGCAACCACCACATTTTAAGGACCGGTAAACTGCAATACATTATATTTGTCCTTGAATTTTTTAGCCATTCCTACTCTTTCCGAATTACAAAAAAGATGTTTTGGTGTAAAGAGACACTAAACGCAGGAGTTAAATCTTTAAAAATACTTTCAAGTGGGGGGGCGTGGCCTGGAGACTCATGTGAGCGGACGTGTCTGAGAGAGCTCCGGCACGAAATCCTGAAAATATCCTTTACATCTTCAGTTCTTACGTGCAGTCGCCACCTAAATCTCGTCTGTCTACTTACCGGACCCCTTGGGACTGTCAGCTACCATTCTGTCACCCTCCGCTTTCTTGGGATGTCAAAAACGGACGATGAGGCCCTCACTGGAGGATACTTTCAAGTACCTTAACTATGAACAAAAAAATTTATGTTATTTGTGTATCACTCGGCTGTAGATCCTCAAATCATCTCTGAATTGGTGCTGACACTGTCCTTCCTTCTGGAGGGTGGCTACTTTTGTTCCCCATGGTTAATAGTTACGGTCCTTGAATGTATTTTTAATAGGGATGCACCGATACCGATACTAGTATCGGTGCCGATACCGAGTATTTGGGTGAGTACTCGTACTCGCCCAAATGCTCCGATACCTAGCACGAGTACTTCCTGCATCAGCAAGCCGGGCAGCGCATCATTACACGCTGCCCGGTTTCCTGATTGGCCAGGAAACGGCTCCATGCTCTCTCGTCACTTGTGATGAGAGAGCATGGAGCCGACTTCCCGGCCAATCAGGAAGCCGGGTAGCGTGCAATGACGCGCTGCCCGGCTTCCCGATTGGTCAGGAAGCTAGCATATCCGGAAGCCGTGCGCCGTGTAATAACGCAGCGCCCGGCATTCTGATTGGCCGGGAAGCCGGCGTCATGCTCCCTCGTCATCTCATGAATCATAATATTAAGAAAGTGACCTTAAAGCATTAGTTTGTATTGCTTTAGAAAAAATGTGACCTGTCCCTTTAAGAAAAAGTATCGGTAATTGGTATCTGCGAGTACTTGATCAAAAGTATCGGTACTCGTACTCGGTCTTAAAAAAGTGGTATCGGTGCATCCCTAATTTTTAATCAGGGGTGAAACCCTAAGATTCCACCCCTGAGTTTAGTGTCACATACACTATTTGAGCCCTTTCACACGGGCTTTCCGACCAGGTCCGCCTGTCAGTTTCACAGGCGGACCTGATCAGAATCTCAATGTTAGTCTATGGGCAGGCGGTTCTAAATGGATGGGCGTCTGTTTACATCCCCACCTCTGGCCACGTCAGATAAAACAAATGGATCAGAGTACTGTTTCGCCGGACCTGATCGTGCCGGATGGGGCGGGGGTAATCTGGTGTAAACGGACACAAGTCCATTTACATCTGGTTCCTCATTGACCAACATGGGGTCCACTAATTTCAGTTTTTTTGTTTTCTACATCACAAGATGGAGAAAATAACTGGACGGAAACAGTTGTCACAACGGTGCCATGCGTTCTGTTCAGCAGGTGATCCGTGCATGGGTCGTCTCCTGATTGGACCGTGTGAAAGGGGCCTTAAAGGTCCCTTCTCACTATTGTGTTGTGGAACTTCGTGACATTGCCACGAAGAGCAGTAATGCAGGTTATGCGCGTTGATGTGCCATTCATTTTCAGTGGCACTCAAAGGCATCTCCACAACACACCACAAAGCACGGTAGCACACTGTTCCGGTATGTTGAATGAGGAAAATAGATGCCGGTATCTTACATTACCATTCTTGTAGACCATTGACTACTTCCCCCAACCCCATAACAGTAGGTCTGTTTCCCCTCCATAGGAGCCTTTGGATTGCCATCACCATACACTGATTGCCGTTGCAATGCTCTGCAGCCCACAATGCAAAAAATGAATAACTGCACATTTCTTTCTATTATTATTTGTATGAGCATTTTTTGGGGGGGGGGACTATACCTTTAAATCAATTTCCAGCTGTTTCCCCCTTTTAACCTTTGCTCCTTCCTATGTTTCTGACATGTTTAGTCCTCTCAGAGACTTCAAGGCTCATTTAATGGTCCCCAATGTGTTTTCCTGCCAGTCTCTCTCTCTCTCTGTGCCGGGACCGTTATGATAATCTATACGTCAGAGAGGGTTCTTGTTCACCTGCTACAGACATTAAACACCATCCCCGAGTCTCTATTTCATCCTTATCGGAGACTCTCGAGGTCCTCGGCACACTAATATCCATCAACACTGCGCTCATCGAGGCGGTCAGCCTCCGCCGTTACCGCCGAGTCTATCTACGGCTGCACTCGGAAACACGGCACCCCTTCGCCGGAGATGAATTGATTTCTTGACGGCGCAGATGAAATATCTGCGTACTTATGTAATATCTCTTGCTTTGTAAGACTCAAATAACATTTGCAGAGAGACCGTAAACTCCGGAAGATTGAGCGTCTCACTTTTCTCAGCCGCGTTCCCCTAAATCTTGTGCGCCAATCTTTCCAGTTCCTCCAGATTACATTTTTCGGATGAAAAATTCATTCTTCGTTTTCAAGTATCGCCGTGAAATGACATCGATGTCTTCCTGCCGCAACTGGGTTTTTGTTTTTTTACCCTTACCTGTTTTGAAGGCAAACTCTTTAATACCAGAAGGCGACCTTACAAAGGGGATCTGTTAAAATCAGTAACTTGAACCAGTTGAAGTGGAACGACAAGCAAAACATTTGTTTAGCTTAGGATAGAAAAGGGGAAGTTTTAAAGAGGATCTGAACTGTGCGCATGGAAACCCAATAAGTCAAGCGTTGGACAAAGGACTAGTCACCGTCATGTCTGTAGGCTTCCTTCAGCTTTCCCCACAGGGCTGACTTGCCTTGTTCTGTACTGGAAGTGGCCATCTTGGCCGAGGCAGGGCTTTACTTCCTCATGTCAGAGCTGTCCCCTGATGACTGGTGGGGGAATATTGAAGAAGCAGCAAGAGAGGTGGAGGAAGCTCACAGACTGGATGAAGCAGAAGCAGGTAGATCCTTGCACTGCCAGTCCTCAGGTACAGCTTCCTCTCCAGCAAGGAGAACAATGAGCAGCACAGCGGTGATGTCACCAAATCTGACTCCAAATCTGGTGACACTAGCAGTTAGAACCTCAGTGCCTTAGAATAGTGGTTCTCAACCTGTATAACCTCAGGACCCACAATTGTCCTTGGTCATTAAAGGAGAACTATTTACTATTTACAGAACTATTATATATTGTTTGTATGGCTTCTAGTGATCCCCTCCTACCACTTGACTATGCTAATGTGGAAGAATCTGAAATGCAATTGTATGCTATACTGATTGTGCATCATGTGCTATTTTATTGTTTTATTCTACCTTGGAAAATTAATAAAATACTTTGAAAGATAAAGGAGAACTATGAGGTGAGTGCGTTTCACTCACCGTATAGTTCTAGCTGACCTGTGACAATGAGACTGTCACAGGTCGGCTCAGTAGATCGGGAGGTGAGCGAACACATCCCGGCGTTCACTCACCTCTCGATCCTGTCACGGCTCTCTGCCATGACAGGGGAGGGGCTGGATTCCCCCCGCTCCGATCCGCCAGCGCTGACTGGCGGAACGGACGAGGGAGGGGGCGGGTACAGCTGGCTCTGCCTCTAGATAGGCAGAGCCAGCTGTCAGTCACGCAGCTGGGTGGATCCAGACATAATTGTCGGGATCCGCTTCAGCTGCGGCGTCTCAGTATACCGCAAACAGCAGCAGCTCGTGATATACTGAGCCTAGGGTGACGGGAGGACACACCGTTACCCTAAGGAGAACTATGGGGAAAAGCCTTAACCCCATAGTTCTCCTTTTAAGCCTCGACCCAAGTTGCACTGCAATGGAACGCACAGCATTGCAGTACCACATGTTCCAATCAAACTGTGGGCGGGAGGTGCGTTTGGGGTGCCATTCAAATGAATAGCAATGCAACGCACCTGAATAAACAGTAGGTGTGATTTTGTGGTAGCGTGCGATTAAAACACTGACAGACACACAACCACAGACGCACACTCAGACATTCTCACACACGCATACACATCCCGAAAAACATTTTAGGTGTTCAGTGTGGGCTGCTGTGCTGTGATGGAGCTCCATCCATATGTGCATTGCTTGTACAGCTCCCTTGCACTCCCTGTAGAGGTTCCGGGAGCCACAATGTGACGTCACTCCGGTCACACGAGGAAGCTGTAGGCAATGCATGTATGGATGGAGCTCCCTCGAGGCTATAGTCCCACCCCACCTCAAGCTGACACTCGCAGCATGTTTTGAATGGCTACTCGGCACGAGAGCTGACAATGCTACGCTATGGGGGAGGCTGAGGAGCCTCTCGCCTAGAAAAGTGGAAGGCACGCGTTGACCCACTGAACATGGGGGTCGTGACCCACTTTTGGGTCCCAACCCACTGGCTGAGAACCACTGCCTTAGATGATCTCACAATGCATATATAAAGCTTTGAGGCTCAAGGCACAGAGGTTGCTATTTTTAGGAGGGATTCATTAATACTGCTTGGGCACAATTAACATTTTTAGATGTTCCATATAAGATAGTAAATCTTTAAAAGTAGTTTGCTGATTGCACGGTGGAGAGATTTCAAAATTGTGGGCACCTTGCAAAAAGATTAATTTAATTCTGTCACACCCTACACTGCTCGCATGCTGCATCAATTGAGGGAAATAAGGACGTATGACCAAGCTAACGAGAGCTCCTGAATGATAGAGCCATTATGAAAGCTGCACCTTCCACATGAACATTGTAGCAATCTCAATTGGTAATCATAATATTTTTGGGAGATGGCAGGATGGAGTCGTCGTCTCTTTGCCTTTCAGCACCGTCCTGCTGGCCGCGAGTTTCTCGTTTCTTCCGTGAAGGACACATCTGTTTCCTTTTACGTGGCAGGGAGCTGAGGATGTGCTGCGTCAGGACGAGCGAGCCGTTGAAGCTGTGATTATCAAGCTAGAATCCAACTGATCTCTTTTATTGCGTCCCGCAGATTCTGCAATCTCTGATAGGGCATTCTCTTTTATCGCATCGCGTAATGGACTCGCCCCACACTGAGCCGCAGACTCTCCAGCCGCTCGGCTGACTATTTCACTTATCTCACAACCCGTATCATTACCGCCAAACCTGTTTGGAACCTGCAGCCCTGATTTTTTTGCAATTACTGTAATTTGACAGCAGCAAGTCCCAATTCGGAGAATAATCTTCAGCCTGCTCGGGGTTGGTCCGCAGCCTCGCATGTTTGTTCGGAGCTCCGGGTGCGTCATTTCCCGGCGTTGTTTAGACCTGCGGTTCCTTGAAATGAAAACAGAAGGGAAATAGTTGTTCACAGTCAGATCTTTATTACGTAGTGATAAGCTTTACAATCTTGTTTCCTGAAACTTTTTGTTGTAAGTTTTTTTTTGCTTTGTTGGCGGTCGGGGTTATTGCGTGACACGGTGCAGAGTGTGGCGGTGATGAGAATATTCTACGTTACCAAAGTCAGATTGGTGAACGATGAATGCTAGATACCAGCGCTTTGTTTAATGCTTTTCCCTTATAAAGGACCCGGACTCTGGAAACAGTGCTCTTCCCCCAAAAAGAAAGCAGCAGCAAAGGGCAAATGACTAGGCACCTGTATTGCCTGTGGACTCCCTGCAGATAATCTTTTCAAATTGACTTCCCATGCCTAGTTCTCCACTATGTCTTTGTATGGAGGTGGCCATCTTGGTAGAGGCAGGGCTTTGCTTCCTCATGTCGGCACCTCCAGGAAGGAGAACAGTTATCGGCTCTGTGTTGACATCACCAAAACTCACTCCATTTCTCCTTAGACTAGCAGTCAGTGACAACA
The DNA here is from genome assembly GCF_000935625.1 of Nanorana parkeri. Lineage (NCBI taxonomy): Eukaryota > Metazoa > Chordata > Amphibia > Anura > Dicroglossidae > Nanorana > Nanorana parkeri. The sequence continues at coordinate 507,829 of NW_017307308.1, forward strand.
GTGCCTTAGATCTTACACTGCAGCTATGAGGATGTAGACACCGGTGTGCAGTAACAGGTAGTACATTGCTATTCAGCAGGAGGAAAAGAACCAAGGACTGCAGCAAGGTCATATCACCCATGGAGTTCACAAAAAGACAAACTGAAGCTGCTGGGTGTTTAAAGGGAACTATGGGGTTAAGGCTTTCCCCCATAGTTCTCCTTAGGGTAACGGGAGGACACAAACTAGCGTCCTTCCGTCACCCTAGGCTCAGTATACAGTGAGCTGTAGCTGAAGCGGATCCCGACAATTATGCCGGGATCCGCCCAGCTGCGTGACTGACAGCTGGCTCTGCCTATCTAGAGGCAGAGCCAGTTGTACCCGCCCCGCCCCCCGTCCGTTCCGCCAGTCAGCGCTGGAGGATCGGAGCGGGGAGGGGGGAATCCAGCCCCTCCCCTGTCACGGCAGAGAGCTGTGACAGGATCGAGAGGTGAGTGAACGCCGGTATGTGTTCGCTCACCTCCCGATCTACTGAGCCGACCTGTGACAGTCTCATTGTCACAGGTCGGCTAGAACTATGAGGTGAGTGAAAAGCACTCACCTCATAGTTCTCCTTTAAGCTAACCCAAATGCATCAGAAACATCATTTTTAGTTGGACTACTTGGTCAAAGGTGCCTGTTGGATCATGCAGGGGGCTAAATAGCGTCTGCAGTCTATGCTCATTTGTTCTTGGACACACATCTATAATTCATGAGCAAGTAGGTTAAAGGAGATTTAAACCCAACTGCTAAAATGTAAATACCTGTTTTTGGGATGAACACAACCCTTCCCCCACCACACCCTACCCTCTGCTAATTAATAGCAAAATAAAAAAAAAATGCCCTTTTTACTTACCCAAAGGGTCCTGAGTCTTCTACCTTCCTTTGCTTGGCTTGGACATCTAAAGAAGGAAACTTTCTATTGGCTCTCCAGTGATGGAGTCCTCCCAGCAGCCAAAAGAACAGTGACATCAGCTTGAGCGGAAGGTATGGGAACGCTGCTCTTGGGGGCATCTCCAGAGCCACACCCACAAACAGCGGTGGTGAGGGACCTGAATGGACTTGGGAGAGTATAGCCTTCTTCACCAGCCAACCGTTGTAGAGTGGGTTAAAAGGGAACGGGAGGGGGACATATTTTGCCTGAAATTATGGTTTTAAATCGTCAACTTTTAAGTAAAACAAGACCTGGTGATCCTACCATTGTGTCCTTGTTCTGGCACTTCCTGTTTATAGGGTGACCGCTTTTTTTCTCTGGTAATGAAAAGTCACTAGCACTTCAGCGTAAATACAAGTCAATATTTATTTACTACCAAGTGTCACATCACAGGCGACGCATGGTTCCCTTCCTAGGGCATAACAGAGAGTGAGAGGCGGTCAGGAGTGCGATGGGCTTCTATGTGCTTTGAATTGGACTTTCTTTCCCTGGCTCCTAGTTTTGCCCTTGCGTTGTCACCTTCTCGCACAAGCTACCAATGGAGACTCCAAGCAGCTGTGTCAACACCCAGTACACAGGCATGGTGGCCTGTTGTCCCCATCAGGAAACCTACCCTGAGAAATACCATGCGGCCATGGCTGGAGTGCATGTAGATATGAACCATCCTCATAGAGGCTGCAGGAGACCAGCAGCACTAAGATGCAACAAAGGCTTGAAAAAGGATAAAAGCAGCATTTTACTGGAAAAAGGACAATGATTTACAACTGAGTTTGTGATACCCAATGTTAAGTGTCAGAGCTGGGCGCAGTCTTTGAATGTTGTAGACATTGGTCTCATCGAGTGTCCCCAACTGCACAGATCAAACTACATGTCCTCCAGTTTGAGTTTACATTTACCTTTAAAGGAGAACTATGAGGTGAGTGATTTTCACTCCACCTCATAGTTCGAGCCGACCTGTGACCATGAGACTGTCACACGTCGGCTCAATAGATCGGGAAGTGAGGGAACACATAGCGGTGCTCGCTCACTTCTCGATCCTGTCCCTGCAGAGAGCTGTGACTGTCACTCATGGCTCCCTGCAGGGATTCCCCCCTGTCCGATCCTCCAGCGCTGACTGGCGGAACGGACCGGGGAGGGGGCGGGAACAGCTGGCTCTGCCTCTAAATAGCCAGAGCCAGCTGTCACTCACGCAGCTGGATCTCGACAGTAATGTCAGGATCCGTCCCGGCTTCGGCGGTCACAGTATACCGTGAGCTGTAGCTCGCAACATACTGAGCTTTGGGTCACGGGAGGACGCTAGTTTATGTCCTCCCATGACCCTTAGGAGCAGGGGCGTCCCGAGGCTGGGTGACACCCGGAGCGGTAACCGAGGGTCACCCCGCCAAGACTTCACTGTGCATGACGTCACCACGCGCGTGCGCGATGACATCGCGCGCGCAGGGCAGTATTCTGATACCTGCTGGCGGCCATCTTGATGATGGACGCCGGCAGAGAGAGGAGGGGACAGTCACCCGGCGGGATAAGGTATGACGCCGGGTCCCCTCCTCTCTCCTGACACTGTCGGGCGGTCGGTCCATGAGCGAGCGCCCGGCTTTTCAGAGGGGGGTGACACCAAAATGACTGAGTCATTTTGGTGTCACCCCTCCAATGGTGTCACCCAGGTGCGGGCCACACCCCCCTTGTGACGCCACTGCTTAGGAGAACTATGGGGGAAAAGACTTACCAAAGTTCTCCTTTAAAGCCGAATTATGTTTTGAACATGGACACAGAGGGGGGGAATTTATCAAAACTGGTGCAGACAGAATCTGGAGCGGTTTCCCATGGCAACCAATCAGCTTCTCTCTTCAGTTTGTCCAGCTGAGATTTGAAAATGAAAGAGAGAAGCTGATTGGTTGCCATGCACAGCTGCTCCAGATTTTCTCTGCTCCAGTTTTGATAAATCCCCCCCATAGAGTTAATAGAACGATTGCAGTGTAGATTCTGCTCATGGCGACATTTGCAGAACAGGCCCAGGATGTGCACCCAAAAAAAACAAAACAAAAAACTGATTTATTATCATATATATGGAATATGCAGCCGGTGTGAATATAGCGCCATCGTTTTTACAGCGGTAGTGCACCTGCAGTCAGCGGGTAAATATTCTGGAAGCTCGCAGCGCTAATGTAGTGATTAGCGGGTTAGATATAAACTCCGCCAATGCTCAGGCACACAGATCGCTGACCAGAGTGGAAAATGTCATCCGGTAACATTTACCGCCTCCTGGCTGAGCGCCATTCGCGACTTGTCTGCTCTCCCGCCGTTTAGTGCTGAATCCGATCCATTATTTTCGATTCATAGTCATCCAGTGTGAAATGTCTGCTATTTTCAGGGTAGCTGTGGTTTTTATTTTACATCTGATTTTTTTTTTTCTCTCTGTTTAGAAATAGCTCTTTAGTGGAGTATGCCGCCCACTTCAAAAACATATATTTACTGTGCCGCGTTCAGAAGTGCTAAAACACAAATAACGAAGCAGAGTGCAAGTGCGCTCTCCGTACTGAATTATTGATGGCGGCGTTGGCGCGTGTCATGTCCCTCCAGGGGCGCTTGGTGGCGCTGTTGCCCCAGGTCTGATCTCGCCCCTCCGGAGCCTTCGCTGCTAATGGAGTTGAAGTAGCTCTGGGTTTTCTTTTTCTTCTATTTCCTAAGTGAGCTCTTTGAATATTATTGTATGAGGGGAGCTGCGGAATATTCATTTATTATAATTTTAACTCAGACATATGGCTTCCCGGTATTAGCTCTCATTTTCATCCACAGCTCACCTGCTTCGTTAACTGGTAATTCTTTGCCTAATCCGCCGAATCTTGCCGGATTTTAGGTTCCGGTGAACTGTCTGGTACATTTTGGTGTTTTTTTGACTTTTTAGATCCTCTGCGCCCTTTCCCTGGACAGACTTCATAAAACCGTAGTTTTTTTTTTTTCATTTAAAGTGTATTTCCGCTTTTTCAGCCAAATTGGGTTAAGACTTATTTTTAAATTTGTTAGATGTTCCCCTTTTATAGAGCGTAACTAAATATGTAACAATCGCTGCTTACCCCTTTTACTTGCTGAGAAATCTTATTTAGCTTCCCCTTCTATGTAAAGTTAAAGGAGAACTATGGGGTCAGTGGTTTTTTCCATAGTTCTCAGGGTCACGGGAGGACACAAACTAGCGTCCTCCCGTCACCCAAAGCTCAGTTTATAGCGAGCTACAGCTCGCGGTATACTGAGACCGCCGCAGCCGGTACGGATCCCGACATTACTGTCGAGATCCGCCCAGCTGCGTGATTGACAGCTGGCTCTGCCTATCTAGAGGCAGAGCCAGCTGTACCCGCCCCCTCCCCCGTCCGTTCCACCAGTCAGCGCTGGAGGATCGGAGCGGGGAGGGGGGGATCCCTGCAGGGAGCCGTGAGTGACCGTCATCGCTCTCTGCAGGCATAGATCGAGAAGTGAGCGAGCGCCGGTATGTAATGGAAGTAGAAATACTGTTGGCGCCTCCTCTTCAGACAACACCCAAGATGAAAGATATAAACATCTATAAACATCTTGGCAGGAAGTTATGCATAAATGGATCTAACCAATGATAAACTAGAATATATAAACTAAAATACTTTTCTGCAATGCTACGCTCAAATATACACGTTCACCTGTTAAATAAAAACCCTGAAAAGGAGAGCAATAAAGCAGAAGTATCTTACTCTGAACAACTGGTCTCAGCGTGGTATGTTCTCAGAGTGTGCACTCTATATTTAATCAGGCCAGGCGGCAGATATAAGTATGGAGCCTTGATCCGATCTAAATTTGTGAGCAGGTCCAAAACAGGTATGTGCTCGCTCACTTCTCGATCTGTTGAGCCGACGTGTGACAGTTTCATTGTCACACGTCGGCTCGAACTATGAGGTTGAGTGAAAATCACTCTCCTCATAGTTCACCTTTAAAGGGGAAAGTCAAAATAAGTGTGTAATTTCTATATTGAATTTCCATAAGTTCTATCCCGCTCATCACCAGATCCATCGAGAGGTCTGTAAACTTACTTATTGGAGATGCCCATAGGATGGACTTCCTCAATGCACTGACACAATGTCACTCAGACCTGTGAATATATTCCTGGTGTCACCGCTCTCACAGAGCCGCCTTCTGAACTGCAACTCAACATCTGAACAATGTAACATTATCATTGGTTGCAGGAAGCAATGCATGGTGGGATATGTAGTCTTGAGAAATGGAGATTGCTTCACATCAAGCAGCAGGGAAAGAGACACAAAGCACACTGGGAATCCACGAAGTTGGTGGAAGTGATGGGCAGATGGAAGGCAGCACTCACTACATAAAAGAGATTTGATCATGTCATTGTATTATCAGACACAACTCTATTATATATTCCTATTACAATGCCGATGTTCTAACATGAGACAATATACTGAGACCTTACAACTCCATTAAAGGGGTTGCTGGGTGAGTAATGTTTGCTATAATTAACCCTGTCCTGTGCTGGAAGATCTCCATTAGCCATTGTAAACTAGATGTGCAAGACTATGTCCTAAGCAAGGGTTAAAGATCTCCAGACTTGGGTGGTACATTGTATGGAAATGAATGCATGCATCTTCAGCTTTAAGTTTTAATTGTTTGTGATAGAAGACGACATATGCTCACCTCTCTGGTGGGATATTTCCTCCACCTCCACTTTGTTTCACAGATGCAGCCTTGAAAAGGCTCTTAAGCATTCTACACTTCTAGAAGCGTCTTCTGCAGGGTGCTGATGTCTTCCGATTACCCCCTATGTCACTGCTAAATCCTGCAGTGGCATAGAGGGTTGGGGGTGGGGACTCTTGCATGGTGGGAGAGATAGATATCTGTTGGAAGTGCCTGGAGCGGATAAGTTGTCTTTAAGTACTTCAGAGAGAAAACAGTCAGACTGAGGCACCTAGGTAGCTTGGCTGTGGCTTTATAGTGCAGTAAAATTGTATGTCTAAGTGTGGCTTTCAACATTTCTATACTACTTGCCATGCCTTCTTTGCCCATTGATTGGTACCTGCCACGTGCCAAGTGATTTTGCTTTACTGTTCCTTTCTCGGATAAGACTTCCACTTTCAAGTGTATGTAATCACTGAAGTAACAGAGCACAAACTGCTGTACGAAGGGAGTCCCTGCATACATTACTCTGTGCCCCAACCATTCCCTTGTGATTTTAGGTAGCCAATGGTGGAAATGTAAATGCATATAAAGCCTGTACATGTGTTGCAGACTTCAGACAGGCTGAATGTAAGCAATGCAGTGTTACACCTCCCGGGGCCAAGAAAGGAAAAGCCATGGTAGGTAGGGATGCACCAATACTGATACCAGTATCAGTGCCGGGCAAGTACTCTTTTTTGCCCAAATGCTCCCGATGCCTATCCAGATACCGGAACTTCCGGTATTAGGAAGCTGGGCGGCGAGTTATTACACCCTGCCTGGCTTCCTGATTGGCCGGGGAAGCCGGCTCCATGCTCCCTCGTCACCAGGGAGCCTGGAGCTGGCTTCCGGGCTAATCAGGAAGCCGGGGGCTGCTTAAGGACTTGCCCCCTTGGCTTCCTGATTGGCCAGGAAGCCGGCTCCATGCTCCCTTGTCACTTGGGGATGAGGGGGCATGGAGCCGGCTTC
>NW_017307308.1:514446-519713 GCF_000935625.1 Nanorana parkeri
TCTTGGGGAGTACGGACCCCGGGCCCGGCTTCCCTATCAATCAGGAAGCCAGGCGGAGTGTAATGACTCGCCACCTGGCTTCCTGATTGGCCAGAAAGCCGGCTCCACGCTTTCTCGTCACTTGGTGACGAGGGAACATGAAGACGGCTTCCCAGCTAGTCAGGAAGCCAGGTGGCGAGTCATTACACTCCTTCTGGCTTCCTTTTATAGGACTTCTGTATTCGGTATCGGCGAGCTCCGTGAAAACAAATCGGTACTTGATACCGAACAACCGGTAATGGTGCATCCCTAATAGGTGGTTATGTTTGCAAACTGGTATTCTTTGAATTTCCGTAATGGCAACTAGTACACTGTAAAGTAATTGCATGAACTTCTGATGCTATCTAGGAAAATCGGGACCATCTTTGAGGCCTTCATTGCAGGTCCAATGCGCAAGGATTTTTGCAGCCTTTATATACGACTCCTTAAGACAGAAGTGCACGTCTGCACTAAAAGCCGCTGAAAGAGATCTATCTCTGGCTCAGAAATCCTTAAGGTAAAAGGAGGGCCATCTATCTCGGCCTCCATAAATTGCTGTAAAGACTTGAGGACGTGATTCTCTGGGTGAAAGGCAAAGCAAGGTTAGCTCGATTAACAGGCACTGTGCCCTTGCCCGACAGATCCTCACAACCTGACTTTATAGAAGTTCTAATTGAAAACATAGAGGCTCCTCGCTAAGAGATGTCACTTCCCATCTGGACCTCATCAAGATCACCATCCCCGGGAGACAAACCACTTTCCCACGTCACTGATCGAGGCACAACCTGGTCAATTGCGGCTTGTCTTCAGTTTCCGGGCTAATTTGAAGCTTGGTTTTCCTTCATTAGCGCGGAGAGTTGGAGCCATATATTGCTTTTCAGCGCGGGGAGATTAAACGCAAAGGCTGGACGGCCAAGGTGACACGATGCCGCGGTGTTCCATCTAGTCTTCCAGCGGTGCTCAGCACGATATATATATGTAAAACAGCCCCATTATCACTCCAGAATAAACTACAACCCTGGCTGTGAAGGCAGCTTATGTTTATGGTGACCTCATCCTTCTAACTGCCAGCTACATGGTCTTAAATGTAAATTGTAGCTCCTTTTCTGTGGCCCTTTCTCCTCATTGGCATGTCTGAGCCAGGAAGAGAAAAAGTTTCATGTTTTTTTTCGGCTTCGTTATAAGCCAGGCTGGCTCGCAGTGTCAAACCGGCTTCCTAGTAAGGGCCGGTGCACACCTAGGCAACACCTCACCCCATTGAGGTGACCTCCTGACCCCCGGATTGCCACGTGGTCAGGAGTCGCCTAAGTGTGCACCGACCGCGCTGTGGGTGCTATTATTTTCTAATGGCACTCCAGTCGCGCCGAGCGGATCACGCAGTTTCCCGCCGTGCTTCTGAATACGATTTGCAGCTAAAACAGCTGCGCATCGTGTTTTGCAAAAAATAAGGTACATGTACCTTTTTTCTGCGATTGCCACGCAGATGTCACCCCATTGAAACCAATGGGGCCACGCGGCAATTGCGGCCTGCATTGTGTAGGACCGTGCGATCCCGGATCGCATAGGTCTGCACCGGGCCCCAATCAGGAATCCGGGAGGCGGGTCATAACTCACTGCCCGGCTTCCTGATTGGCCCGGAAGCTGGCTCCATGCTCCCTCAAGGCACTGCCAGTCAGAGGGAATCTTCCTCTGACCGGACGTTCCGGTATCGGGGTAAGTATCGGAGCATTTGGGTGAGTACAGGTACTTGCCCAACTGCTCAGTGTCAGCACCGATACCAGTATCGGCTATCAGTGCATCCCTAGTTCCTGGATTTATTTAGGAGTCACTTAATCAATAAAGTTTTCCCTGACTGATGAGGTGCTGGGGCCCTGGGAGAAGATCTTTCTGTGGTCCATAATAAGGGCCCCTGCCACTGGTGAAGAGTAGTGTGATTTATTTTGTGTCAAACGCACCCTGTTCTTTAACCCAACCCCCTTCTTGCTCATTGCAAGATTAAATTAAAGGAAAGATAAAGTAAAAGACCGGATTGCTTCCTTGAAATAGCGGTCGCCTGATAGGCCAGGTCCTGATTCTTCCCTTCTGGACTGCAGTACTCTCATGGTGATGTGGATGCATCCCATTGCCTGCTAGAAGTGTCCATCACAGGGCTTCTTACAGGGAGTGTGACTATTGACTTACCTGTCTGCTGCTGATTTTCTCCGTCCAATCAGAGCTAGGTAGGCAGGTAGGTGACCAAACAAATTGGGCCACAACTTGGCTTGGCTGAACGACAGAGCTGTTGGTTGACAAAAAAAATTGACTTGTATGTATTTGATGCTGTATTTAGTAGACTTGAACTCAAAAGTGTAGCTTTGCTATGGTATCGGAGGCAGTGTTAGTTGTGCCTAAGCAGTACCATGAAAAAAAAAACTCTTTGTCTAGAATTTCTCCTAAAAAATAGCAGGGCTTTTTCTGGTATGTGAGGTGCCTAGGTATTCCTATTCTGCATCTTCCTAGCTGTATATCTGCAGTGTGGGACCATCTAAGGCACTGCTTCCTCTGACTGCTTTGGAGTGAGATTTGGTGATGTCACTACTGCGCTGCTCACTGTTCTCCTTGCTGGAGAGGAAGCTGTACCTGAGGACCTGCAGTGCAAGGATCTCCCTGCTTCCGCTTCATCCATTCTGTGGATCTGAGCTTCCTCCAACTCTTCTACTGCTTCATAATTACTCCACCAGTCATTGGAGGGGATATGAAGAAGCAAAACCTGTCTCTCTAACAAGATGGCTGCCTCCACACAGAGATACAGTACAGAATAAGGCATGATAATTCAGTAAATATTCAGCTGCAGGGAGACCACAAGCCATACTGGTGACTAGTCCTTTGTCATCTGGCTGCCTATTTGAGCACAGCTTCCACAGTTCAATTCTTCTTAGAGATCCCACCAATATAGTTCTGATAGATCTATAGGAAAACCGTTAAGTGGTTCGACTCATCAACATCGAAAATCCGTTTTAAATTCTGTGTGTAGTAACAGACAGCAGAGCCAAAAAAAAATGACTTTGTGGTAATTGATGGCGCGGTGTCTGACCTGAAGACGGAGGATCATGCGCTATGACGAAGGCCGGACGGAACACTGTAAAAAGTTACTATCCTGCGCAGAGATTTTACTGCAGCTGCTGTGTGAATTTTATGTGCGGTCTGAGCTTCCGGGATGGCGGGTGAAGGACGCGCATGCAAATAAGAAGTTGTTATTGGCATATGAGAAACATCCTTTGTCATTGACTAATAAACATGAGATGCTGCTGGCCATATGTGAAGGAGTTGCCGATCACGGCCCCCATCACTAAAACTCATGGCTGCCAAAACTCAGGTTACGGAGGAAGTGTTTGTCCTGATGTAGTAGAATATATGACCAAAGTGCTAAATATACCAATTAAATACATACATGTTAGGGATGCACCAATACCGATACTAGTATACATATCTGTGCCGATACCGAGTATTTGGGCAAGTACTTGTCCAAATGCCCTGATACCTTTCTTGATGCTGGAACTTCCGGTCAGAGGGAAATTTCCTCTGACCAGCAGTGCCGCAAGGGAACATGGAGCCGGGAAGCTGGCTCCATGCTGTTTGGCCGGCTCGGTGCTGATTGGCCAGGAAGCTGGTTTCCCAGCCAATCAGTATCGAGCCGGCCAAACAAATCTGATAATATGAAGACACAACCCCCACCCTGCAGACAAATCATTCCCCTCACACAGATCCTTTGCAGCAGTCATTACCGTACCAGTCCCTCGGCCAGCTGGGCAGACACCGCTCTCCAAGCCCTCCCGAATCTGCCCACGTCTCCTGTGTGCACAGCACTTGCGTGATCGGCCCTCAGCCTGCTACTGCACATGCAGAGGATTTGTATATGACAGTGCTGGGCAGTATGCGCAGTAGCAGGCTGAGGGCCGATCACGCGGGCGCTGTACACACGGGAGACGTCTAGACCCCTAGTAATCAGACATTGCAATTGTAGTAAGGCAGGGTGAGAGGCTGCGGTAGGGGCCTGATCTGTGTAGGGCTGCAACAACTAATCGACATAATCGATTATAATCGATTATTGAAAAAGTGGTCAACTTTTTCAATAATCGATTAATCGGCTTCCGATCAGTTGGCCCTGTTCACAGCTCCACACGCTGTGCGCCGCACAGTGTTAAGCTGAGTATACACACACCAAAATTCAGCCAATTCACCAGAAATCAGCCAAAATTCGCTGCATTGGTGACCCTATTCCTTTAGCAGAAGTCACTCATTAACCGCTTGCCGCCCAACCGTTGTTAATAACCTGGCGGACAGCAACCTCCTATCAGCAGATGGACGTTGCTGTACATCTTTTTTTTTTTTTTAATCTGCGTGTGACTGCAGGCCCGGGACCAGACATCGTTACAATGATTACACCACACAGGTTACATATCGCCGTGGACGTCGCAGTGTGAGCAATAATTTTAGGGCCATTAACTTCAACTTTCAATCAACTTTTGCCAAAGGACCATGTTGGAAAATCTTTGGCTGAATGGAGTATGCAGTCCGTCATCTGCAAGCTCTGTCCAGGTATTCAGACAGTGGCCTTGGGTCGCTTCAAGAGTACAATAGAAGCAGCGGGGGGACTTGTCCATCCACGCTTCCTGCTGAATCGGTGGAAATTCGCTGCGTTGGTGACCCTGTTCTTTTAGCAGAAGTCGATCAATAGATAAGCTTTTGCCATAGAAACATGTTGGAAAATGTTTGACTGAACAGAGTTTGCACGTGATGGGATTCTGACATCGGCCGTGGGCTGCTTTCACAATACAATAGACGCAGCAGAGGATTAGTCCATCCACGGTGTTCAGCATGGATGGAGAAATCTGTTCTGTTTGTTTTGTTCAGCTCTCAGGTTGAATGAAAAAAAAAAAGCCCATGTGTACCCTACTTTAGTCTGCGGACACAGCCAAGGACTGCACAGGCATCAGGATTTACATGCTTGTGTCATCTTTGGGCCTGACCGTAGGAAGATGTCACCGGCACACCAAAGTCCTTTTAGGATCACCAAGTGTTTATTTATTGAAACACCATGGTCACAAAACAAGCGATTTTGTGGCCCTGAAAGTGCTTGTCTTTGTGACCATGGTGTTTCAATAAATGAACACTTGGTGATCCTAAAAGGACTTTGGTGTGCTGGTGACATCTTCCTACGGTTATTGCTACTGCCCCCCCCCCCCCCCCCCCCCCGAGAAGCCGTCTGG
>NW_017307308.1:520326-521559 GCF_000935625.1 Nanorana parkeri
CCCCCCCCCCCCCCCCCCCCCCCCCCCCCCCCCCCCCCCCCCCCCCCCCCCCCCCCCCCCCCCCCCCCCCCCCCCCCCCCCCCCCCCCCCCCCCCCCCCCCCCCCCCCCCCCCCCCCCCCCCCCCCCCCCCCCCCCCCCCCCCCCCCATTGCATGGGACGTCCGGTAAGGAGTGCAACAAGGCATCGATACATCTCTGAGCCTGAATCCGAGTAGAGGAAGGAGGTGGATGTCTGAACAAAGATGGCCCCGTCCTTCTAGAGAGAAAAAGCAGATATTGGCATCGTCAGGGGGAGCACTGTGATCTAATAAATACCTGGAAGTGTTACAGTGACACATTAGTAGCATGCATGCACCTAAAATGACAAATATATCTGATAACAGGTCCACTTTAAGATCTGGGTTCATGTTCACTGAAAGTACATGAGAACATTTGTACTTTTCCCAGCAGGCTTTGAAATAATGATGGGTTGCCTTAATTGAAGAAATATTCCTATTTCCAGCAATACTGCCTGCAGCCTCCTGGCTCTGAGCGCATCCGGCTCTCCTCTGAACAGTCTGATCCCAAGAGACGGGCTTCTCGTTCAGGCCAATGCAGTGTAGGTCTCATTTCCAGTGACAGCGCCCCCTAGTGGTGATTGGGAATTGCTTGTTTACAGCAAGGATGGGTGCAAATACAGAGCCAAACCATGCAGGTAAAAAAAAAAAGAAAAAAATGGACAACTCATCCTATTGATAATAGGACACTCCATTACATTTGAAGCCTCCTATCCAATATCAGCCTTCATTGCATATTGTATATTGACACTAAAGATTTACTGTGAAGCTAAATTTAAAGGGGAAAGTTATTGTTTCTGTAGTTGGCGGACTCCATAATGTCGTCATTTTATTATTTTCGGGGCTTCATTTATACTTTTAGGAGGGCAGTTTGTATCGGAAGTAAAAAAGTGAACACGAGGCAGGTCTCTTCTTTCTTTCCTTTTTTTTCAATGGCTTATTACTCAATTGGAATGACACGCGATTGTGCCATGTCCCTGTAGTTCTGATTCCTCTGCGTCTTGCATATTGGGAAGGTTCTGTCTAGACATCTGATTAGGCAGATTTAGCGATGCAGCATTTGCGCTTGGCTGATACTGGATTGCTCTCGAATCTCTCCGTGAAGTGTGATGTTTCACACATTGTGAGGCCAGTAGAGAAATCTTTTCTCGCATCTCTGCTTTCTTGTTTAGATAAA
>NW_017307308.1:521593-522226 GCF_000935625.1 Nanorana parkeri
GTCGCCCACTGACCTCCTGCAGCTAGGAAGTAGCTGAATCAGATTGCCTGGTGGCATGAATGATTTTTTTTGGGAACTCTTGTGAGCTTCTTAAAAAATTGAAGTCCATCTGAAGCCTGACATTTATTTCTTAGGAAATAAATCATTAGATTCTTACAACGCAAACCACCTTGTTTAATTGTAAAAAAATAAAATAATAATTTACCTATTTAAACCTTTTGTTGCCCTGAGGTCATTGACATCTAGTTGCCCTGGTCAAATTTAGCAACGTCAGTATGAGTCGGCTTACTTGACTCATTTGCCCATCTAATTTTTTCTTTTTAAGGCAAATTTTACTTGGTACACTTTTTTTTATTATTAATGAAAAAAACCTGCTTATTTTTGTCACCATATAGGTGACAAAAATATACATTTTGTATGCAAATATTTATTTTTTTGAAAAATCCTTTTTTATTTTTTTTTTAAATACTATAATTGTATCAGACAAATACAGTATTGAGCAGACTCACACTGCCATCTACAGGCTGCAGTAGCCTCTAGAAGCTAAAACCATTTTTTTTCTGAATAAAGCCTTCTGCTGACAGTTTTTATATGGTCGAGAACCCTTCTGACTTGTTCTTCTTCTTCTTTTTT
>NW_017307308.1:522486-553233 GCF_000935625.1 Nanorana parkeri
TTTTTTTTTTTTTTTTTTTTTTATCATAAGTGGGGACTGAATTTTTAGTAATAGCCGAATTTGACAGCTAGCAGCCGTGCAAAGTGTTAGCTGTCAAAGGGATGATGTTTATGAACACATTGTCAACCAAGGCATCGTGATGTAGTATATTTAATATACAGATTGTGGGTAGGGAGAAGTTGAGGAGTGATCATTTTTACTTCTGGGCCTGCCTGCCTACCTGCCTGTTCAGGCAATGACATACTGCAGAAGAAGGTGGGAGGAGTTCAGCATCATTTTTAATGTAATTTCTCGCAGACATGCAATCTCACGCAAAATCTTTATATCCCATTAGCACTGTGGGACAATGAGCTTCTAAGGGACATTTTTGTGGGTGGAGCTACCCCTAGATATCTGAAGACAGTAGAGAGGCATAATAACATTGACAATGCTGTAAGCCGAGCCCCCTTGGATCCTCATGTGCCACTGTAGTCCATTTGGTTGCAGGGTGACAATGATAATGCAAATTCATTGGGACAGACAGTCACCCTAATAACGGAAGTGGCCATTTAACAGTTCTGCTGGCATGATTAACACGTATTACAGCATGTTACTGGGGGACTTAGAAAGCCACATAGGGTAGGCCTATTGATCTGGGCAGCCAAAATCAAGCATAAGACTTTAGGCTTTCACCATAGTTCTATTTAAAGAGCAGCTCTAGATAAATATATAAAAGCTGCCTTTTTGTTCACTTATGTTCCCTGTTTCCCTGAAAATAAGACCTAGTACTATTTTTGGGAATTGCTAAAATATAAGACCTACCCCGAAAATAAGACCTAGTTGTGACCATTCCCAGGGCCGGTGGTGGCATAAGGGGGAACTTGAAGAGCCGCAGGAGAGAATCAGCGTTGCCAACAAAGCCAGTGCTAGAGGAAGCAAGGCGGCACCAGAGGGAGCAGAGCCGCATAAGCCAATGCCTCCTCTATAGCGCCGTCTCCTGTCACAGGCGGAGTGATACCAAATGCACTCCGCCTGTGAGGAATCCATAGTGAAAGTGCGCTTCTCTCATTCCGGTTACCAAATCGCTCTTGGAAAGGTACGGCACCCCTGATTGCCCTGATCACCCTATTCTTAACTTTGCCATTTTGGATTATTCAATTTGGATTTGCATGAATTTTGGATTGTTGTATATGAAAAAAAAAAGACCGACCCCGAAAATAAGACCTAGTGTGTTTATTTGAGGCCAAAAAAATATAAGACAGTTTTATTTTCGGGGAAACACGGTATTCCATTATTTTTTTATTTATCAAGTTTAATCTGCATTCATTCTCCATATAATCTACTGTAATATGCCAGTTGAGGGTTCTAGTTGCAATCTCTGAGGGCAGCAGCCAAAAGGAATGAAGAAGAAAAACTGCATTTGCCAAGTTGCTTGATTTGCCTGGTAATTTTATAATTTAATAATAAAGGAGTTGTGCATAGGATTTCTAGAGCACACCATCACCCTACCCGCCTGTGGCTGGATTTAGTGGAGTCTGAACAGGAGCTACAGTAAGCATGTTCCTTTCCAGGTTCTGAACAGTCAAGCTTAGGTTATCCTTCCTTGTAGGGTTTAACAAAGCAGTAGGTATGATGGGCACTTCTGGCATGGATTGGACGGTCAACAGAACGATTTGTATACCTACTCTACCGTGTGTTATTATTCGTAAATGTTAAAAGTACATACTCTCTATGGACCAATGTTTATGATCAACCATCATACCAGTGTGAGCTTGTTGGGCTTCCTATTTCAAAGCCATGGGCATTAACATTCAGCCAAAAGAGAATTTGTGAGGTCAGGTACAGACGAGAAGACCTGGTTTACCATTGGTGTTCTAATTCATCCCCAAGGCGTTTAGTAGGGTTGAGGTCAGTGTAGGCAACTCAGGATCCTCTATAGCAAACTGGTCCAGCCATGTCTTTGAGCTGGCTTTGTGAACAGGGCCTCAGTCATGCTGGAACCGAAAAGATCCGTCCCCAAAATGTTGTCACAAGGCTTGAAGCACACAGTTGTATAAAATGTATTTGTATGCTGTATCATTAACAGTACCTTGGAGACACCTGAACTCAATCATTTGGTGGGATATACACTTGCGTTTTGGCCATATAACGTGGTGTGATGGTCAGGTGGCCACAAACTCTTAGCCATAAAGTGCATCTACCCCATGACCACAGCAGGGCCTCATACAGCCCTAGGGCCACCAGTTAGGCATCCTTTCATTATACAATTTTGCCTAGTTCTGGAACTGAACAGGATTGCACACATTGTATAGCTCTCAATCAGCAAGGTTCCAGGTTAGACTTCTCCAGGATCCAGGTGAAGGGTGTTTGTGGTCCCTCAAATGCAATATTTACTGCATTTTCCTAGATAATGAACAGATTGCTCATTGCTCTGACTTGCTCTTTCTGTTACTCTGTCGTAAGTATGGAGTTACAGTAGTGTGACTCCTGATACAATACCTCTCCTCCTTGTTTGGCTTTCGATGGTTCCATAATTAGTTTACATACAGCGGTAAACACTCTGCAGATGACAGCTGCAGACCGCGCACTCTATATGGGAATACACCAGTGATTTTCTTTCAATATGGTGCACTTTCTGGCATCCCTTCGCCTTGTGACACACCTGCCTCATATCATCTGCCAGGGATGATGAGGATATATCCCATTATAAAGTGAACATATTCTGTGTATTGATCACCAACTTCTCTGATTAACTGGGGTCTTGTTTAGTATTTAGTTCTCCTTATCTATGAAGCTGCCCTGGGCAATTTGTAGACATTTCCACTAAGAGAAATAACCTAAAAAAATCGATTTTTGTAAAGACTTCCTGCTTGCTGACACAACGGGGTGTATCTATACAATGTTCACAGAGCAAACAGCTCTGCAAACATCTAAGTTTTAGATTCGCATCGCTTTATTGCCACTAAATGAAGCCGAGGAGCATAGGACATTTCTTATGCTCCTCAAGTCCATCTAGTGGCCATAATACACTGCAAACCCAAAACTTAGATGTTTGCAGAGCTGTTCACTATGCAAACATTCTATAAATACATCCCTACAGGCTGTCGCTGGCTTGCCAGTTGTATTCCACATTTTGTCCAGGTATTCAAGGGCCATGATTATAGAAGAACTCCCCCAAACATAATTTTCCTTTTAAACGGAGAGTATCCATAAAAAGAAAACCAGCAAACGTGTATGAATATGTACACATTCTGCATTTCACACAAATAAAAATCCAAAACATTACGAGGATAATTAAAATATATACTTCCCTTTTAACTCAATTTTTTAGCTCCGGTCACCTAGGCAGGGGTGACGTCATGGACCTCCCCGTGAGATCCTAAACAAAAAGCTGTGCACTGTGGTGAAGTGTCTTGTCACAAGATTTGAGGTGCCTTATTACTACCAGGATCTTGTCCGAAGCCCCTTAATATAATTCGTCAGGGTCCTGTGGGCAGAAGCCATTGTCTAAGGAGGGTCTAAACCCTTGGTTCTCAACTGGTGGGTCTTGACCCCGTGTTCAGTGGGTCGCCGCATGCCTTGCACTTTTCTAGGTGAGAGGCTCCTCAGCCTCCCCTTAGCGCAGCACTGTCAGTTCTCATGCCAAACACCCATTCAAAATATGCTGCCCGGCGCCAAGTATCGGCTTGGGGTGGGGGTATGGCCCCGAGGGAGCTCCATCCATATATGCATTGCTTACAGCTCCCTTGCATGCCTTTGAGTGACATCACATTCTTGCACTCAGCACCTCTACGGGTGCTATAAAAGCAGTACACATATGGATGGAGCTCCGCACAGCAGCCCACACTGGACCCCACGTTAAGGATCCACTCCAGTTTTCATAAGCTAGGAAGACTGGGTGGATCTTAAATACATGCGATTAACACACCTTACCATGCAATCGCACCTATCGTTCGTTCTGGTGTGGCAGGTGTGTGGCATTGCCATTCGCTTGAATAGCACCCCGAACGTACCTCCCACCTACAGTAGGATCGCCCACAGTGGAAAGGGCAGTACCGCAATGCAGTGCAACTTGGGTTGCGACCTAATGACCTCGGACAAATGTGGGTCTCAAGGTTACACAGGTTGAGAACCAATGGTCTAAACAATTACCAGACCATGCATTTCTGATTGGAGGTCTGCTTTAATAGGTCATGCTTTAAGGAGAATTATGAGGCAAGTGATTTTCACTCAGCCTCATAATCTGAGCCGACCTGTGACAATGACACTGTCACAGGTCGGCTCAGTAGATCGGGAAGTGAGCGAACACATACCGGCGTTCGCTCACTTCTCGATCCTGTCACTGCACAAATCCATGACAGGGGAGGGACTGGATTCCCCCCGCTCTGATCCTCCAGCGCTGGCTGGCAGAACGGATGGGGGAGGGGGCGGGTACAGCTGGCTCTGCCACTAGATAGGCAGAGCCAGCTGTCACTCACGCAGCTGGGCGGATCCAGACATAATTGTCGGGATCCGTTTCAGCTGCGGCACTCTCAGTATATAGGGAGCTGTAGCTCGCGGTATACTGAGCTTAGGGTGACGGGAGGATGCTAGTTTGTGTACTCCCGTTACCCTTAGGAGAACTATGGGGAAAAGCACTAACCCCATAGTTCTCCTTTAACACTGATACAGCTGAAGAATATCTGGATTCCCGGTCTTTTATCCGCGATGACGGCGCTCTGCGTTTGTCTCCTCCGCTCCTCGCACATGGTAATTATCTGCACAATATGGAGTGGGGGGTGCACCTGTGCCATTTGGTAATCTTCCCCAGTGAGGACTGTGGAGCCGTCCGCTTAGCACGCCTGTTAGAGATTTTAATGAAGACTATTTGAGCTGTTTGAGTGACACTGAATAAAAATATTGACTTTCATTAGAGAAACACAATGAGATTTTCAGCCGTCGTCCACGGGTCATACTAATCACTTCAAGTTTTAAATTGTCATATTATGATTCTCGTCTACACGTGTCGCGCCATTCTGCGATCCAAACGTTATCTGCTCATTGAAGATGAATAAAGATGAACAGATATTAATAACTTTAGAGCCTTAACTACTTCCCATCTGCTTTCTTTTAAACAAAAAGGCAGTAGGGGGCCACATAGGTATAGCTACTTGTTAACATAAATAGCCAAACATGCTGACATAGTCAAAATGCTTGGATATTGTTTTTCACTATTGGAGTGAGGAAGATACAAGATCTAAGCGGAATGATTGGTAATAGCAGACGTGACGGTTGCAGCATCTCAGAAACTACCTGAATTTTCAACTTCAGAGCATTTCCGAGAATGGCGATTTAAGAACAAAAGCCATTCAGAGAATGGCTAATGTATAGGGGAAACACCATGTTAATGAGAGAGGTCGGAGGAGAATGGCTGATAAGGAGTCCATAGCTTTTTCAATTATGGTTCTTTACCACAGTGCTGTGCAGAAGAAGACCATCTCTGGACAGCCAACACACGGAACCTTGAAGAGGGTGGACTTCATGAGCATAAGATCATGCCAAAGTCCTTTACTATGTATCTTAGCATAAGAAATTGAAATTACCAAAATTGGAGCAAAGGCCACTTTATTGTATATAAATAAAAGGCTGAACCGTTTTACCTCAAACACCTTCTTCAGGGTTGTTTTGATAGACATTCTTAGCAGGACGTAAGCAGATCTTGAATCCTGTGATTTGAGCAACCTAGAGAACCCAGAAGAATGTAGTTGGGATTTGAGTGTCCTGAGTTGCAGAAATTTGAACACTCAACATTAGCTCATTGATCCTCTCTTGAAGAGGAAGAAAAATTGGACTACAGGGGCACTGAATCACTTAACTGGATGACGGAAGTGCGGAAATAAAGTTGCTTTGCCTGGATCTGGATGTCTTCTGCAATGCACAGATGGCCAGGTTAGAGTTTGGTGTTTATAATAGGAACCCATGGATCCGTTCTGTCTGGTGCTGGTTTGGGAGGGTGTTCTTAGTACAGCATAGGCCCATTACACAATATATGCATAATATGATGGCTTTCAGTATTGTTGCTGACTATGTGGGAACTTTAAAGGGACCAGAGATATTGAATAGACTCCAGGCTGTTTGAACGAATGCTCGTTTTCTGCTCTGGATATACAGTGCATAGCATAAACCCATGCCTGCAGCATTTGCTCTACTTTGTCCTGTTTGGTGCTGCACAGGTTTATCGGGAGTGGAGTTGGTCTGAAGGCCACAACATTGTCTGCTGAACCTACAATAACGCTATCAGAGGTCACCCAATGGAGGAGCTAACGGAGCGGGATTGCACTATAGCGATCAAAAATCTTGTCGGATGCCTCAAATTGTTAAGGGTCCATTTACTCCCCTGCGGTGTGTTAATGTCGTGTTATGTCACGCATTAACCTGTGTTGCATTAAGGCGCATTCAAAATGAATGAGCTCCCAATGCGCCCTGATGTGCTTAGATTTGCATGTGATTCTTTTTTTAGTAATACAACACATTGCAATGTACTACTGTATGTTGTGGCATGCTTCAACGCAGGTGTATTGGGTTTCAGTTCTAAATAAATGGCAGCGCAATGCACGGTGCATGCCTTACCGCAGCTTGGAAGTATGAATCGAGCCTAAATCTTCAGGGTGTATTGAAAGGATAGTGTGTGAAGGAGGGATAATTGTTTATTTTAAGCTCATGCATCTTATTGCAGGATAAACTTTTTTATTTCTGGCATCTAAAAAATAAAAGTTGGTAAAAAAAACGGATCTACCAGAAAACTTCACACCCTTAAAATTAAAAAGATGAATAATATCATTCAATTATATTCAGAATTGCTACAGATACCTTGATATTACAGTAAACTCCCAGTTGTCTGGCACCCATGGGCATTGGTGGATGCCGGATAACTAGTTTCTGCTTGCCTGAGAGTTACTATTGACTCTCAAGCAACCCCCAAGAACTCTTTCAGGTCTGCTCTTCTGCTGATTGACAGCAGGCATTGGGTGGGTGCAAAAGCCAGCCTGCTATTGGCTATTCCAATTTGAAATAGCCAATAGCTGGCTGGCTATTGCTCCTGCCCATTGCCTGTTGTTTACATTCCGCTACCGACCGTGGAATCTAGCTGCCAGCCGGCAGCAAGATGTACACAGAGAATTTAGTTGGCAACTAAATAAAGTTAACCTCAGACCCTCCAGCCCTCTGTCAGACAGCACTGGAGGTTAATGTGAGCTCAGAGCAAGTGACTCTGGAAAGGCTTCCTGGAGGGCGGCAGACATTGGGCTCGGATCCGGAGGCTACTAAGATAAAGTGTCAGGTCCACTGGGTTCCCTGTGAGCCCCGAGCAGCCACGTGCTATAGACGAGAGTGTCACCAGAGGAGGGAGACTGAAAAATCTCTACCAAATCATGACAAATATTTTCTCACATCAGTCCTCATATCATTTTCTGTACTGTGAGAGTGGTAAAATATTAAAATCATGTCCTTCTGGGTGTTGTGTATTTCATAGTAAAGGGTATTTTTAGTCAGGACATACATTGAGTCAATTGTCAAATTGTTTATGTAAGAAAACAGCTAAATGAGTTACTGGAATCATTAAAGATCAGCAAATCCTCTCCTGTTAGCATTTTAATATGAATACATACTGGAGTCGTGTCTGATAATGCCTTACTGGAAAAATCCCTTTCATGTAGTGAGCGCTGCCTTCCGTCTGCCCATCACTTACTACAACTTCCTGGATTCCCAGTGTGCTTTGCGTCTCTTTCCCTGCTGCTTGATGTGATGCAATCTCCATTTCTCAAGACTTCATACCCCATCATGCATTGCTTCCCACAAGCAATGATAATGTTACTTTGTTCAGACGTTGAGCTGTAGTTCAGAAGACAGGCTCTGTGAGAGAGGCGACACCAGGAAGGTCATATTCAAAGAGTGAAATGGTGTCAGTGCATTTGAGGAAGTGGGCATCTTCAATAAGTACATTTACACATTTCTAGATGGATCTGGTTATTAGGAGTGGGATAGAACATATGGAATACAGATCTAGAAATACACATTTTATTTTACATTTTTGATCATAGATTTAACTTCATTTAAAAAAAGAAAGTATAATGGGGAGAATTTATCAAAACCTTGTGCATGGCAACCAATCAGATTCTCTCTACAGTTTGTTCAGTTAAGATTTGAATATGAAAGAAAGAAGCTGATTGGTTGCCATGCACAAATGCTCCAGATTTTGTCTGCTCCAGTTTTGATAAATCCCCCCCCCCCATGTGTGTGGCCAGATCTAAGATCATCTTCGGGTCATAAATCCTTTAGCTTATCCAATCCATATTTTATTCCAAAGGCTTCATTCACAAAACTTCACACCAGGGGCGTCCCAAGGCTGGGTGACACCCGGAGCGGTGTCCGAGTGTCACCCCGCCGAGACGTCACCGCGCGTGGCAGTATTCTGATACCTGGCGGCGGCCATCTTGGTGATGGACACCGGCAGAGAG
Source organism: Nanorana parkeri (assembly GCF_000935625.1). NCBI lineage: Eukaryota > Metazoa > Chordata > Amphibia > Anura > Dicroglossidae > Nanorana > Nanorana parkeri. Next base: position 530,961 of record NW_017307308.1, read on the forward strand.
AGGAGGAGACAGTCACCCGGCGGGATAAGGTATGACACCGGGGTCTCCCCCTTCTCCTGATACTGTTGGGCATTCGGTCCATGACCGAGCGCCCGACTTTTCAGAGGGGGGTGACACCAAAATGATAAAGTCATTTTGGTGTCACCCCTCCAATGGTGTCACCCGGGTGCGGGCCGCATCCCCCTTGTGACGCCACTGCTTCACACAAGGATCAGAACCTTTTTATATCTTCAGCCATGTGACTTTCATTTTCAAATCTCATTGGACTTGGCAAAAAATAACTGTCACTTTTCTAAAACAAAAAAGCTGCTTATCCTGGTGTATTAGCTTTGTGAATTCAACCTAAATGTAATGAAATTGTTTCATCATATTCAACCCGCCTGTGTTTACATTTCCATATACATCCCAGATTGTAACTGTGACCAGCTCAGTTATATAAAATCTCCTCTTCTCCCTGATTTCTGGTTTGTAGAAGATTGTGATAAGCTAATATTAAAACTTGTTTCAGGTGGTTATACTAACAGTATTTACAACTAATATGATTTTGGAAATAAAACCAGAAATGGTGTCTTTTAATATAAATATTTGCTCGAAGTTGCACTTTTTGGCCTCATTCACACGAGAAAAGGCCGGCACATACAGCTCCGTGCTGCGTGCACGGCCGTATCGGGCAGCTCCCAGGAAGGACAGGTGCTGCGTGTGATTAGTATGCAGCCCCTGTCCTTCTCTATGGGCGTACGCCGCCCTACGCTCACCTGCCCTGCACGTTCGTGTGGGTGCCCGTACTCGTACGCTGACGGGATGGATCCTGTCTGCGCCGGAGCCGGGACACCCGCACCCGTATGGACCTGCAGTTGGGGTGAGCATAAGGCGGCGTACTCCCATAGAGAAGGACGGGCTGTGTACTAATCACACGCAACACCTGTCCTTCCTGGGAGCTGCCCGATACGGCCGTGTACGCAGCACGGAGCTGTACGTGCGGGTCGATTTCCAGTGTGAATGAGGCCTAGTACAGTAGTACAATCTGTAGCAGAGACCCGCTGTAGTTGCCTTGCCTGGGGACAGTCAGCTTCCTTTCTGCCAGGCCTCTGTAATATGGCAGACGAACGCCAGGCCACAACTAAAAACAATAATTGAAATTAACCTGTGGCTGATATGCGGTTAGTAGGACACGCCAACCATCCACCAGGGTTATGAGAGTGTGTGAAACCCGTTCTTTGCCGCTTCCTATAAGCCCTCGTTCACACCTGAACGTTTTGTAGCGCGTTCTACGCTCGACGAACGCTCTACAAAACGCTCAAAAATATAAATCCCATTGTATTCAATGGGTCTCGTTCCCACCTTGGCGTATTTCCGCCCGTCCCTAACGCGCTACAAAACAGCCCACGCCTGAAAAGGTACATGTACTACTTTGGGCCGTTTTTGTTGCGCGTTTCCATTGGGGTACAGCCAAGTAGCCCTCAGAAACGCGCGCTTGTCGCGCGACTTTTTTTCCGCGAATCGCGGTAAAAAAACGTGCGACGGTCGCGCATATGTAATACGCCTAGGTGTGAACGAGACCTTACTCTCTCTGTGGCACACTCATTGTGTCCGTGTGCATTGGGGCTGCAAAGCTGTAATACAAGCAGATGTTCAAAAGAAACCAAACAATTTCCATTTACGTTGGACATGACAATAATCCGGAGGCTCACTCTGAAAAGTACCTTAAAGGTAAACGCCGTTTTAGAAAAAAAAAAATGTAAATCCTAAAAAAAAAATGATTATAGCATTTGTAATTGCTACTCAAACCATTTTGTAATTGGATTTTATAAAAAATTCTCTTTCCATTCAAAACTGTAGCCACTATAATTTTCTGAAGCTGTAAAAAAAAATTCAATGCAAAATTGCTGTAACACCCCCAGAAATGTCATTTTCTGCATCTGTGTTGTATGAAGTTTTCATTCTGGGAAACCACTCATTCCAAAATCGAAACCTAAACTCAAAAGGAGCTTTGTATGACATTCTACAAGTCTCTGATGTCATTATTGAATGTTATGATGTAATTTCATATGAAAATCTGCCAATGTATGGTCAGCCTATAGATGGCCTGTACATCCCGAGGCAATGCGGGCCTGACCTTGTCATTTTGTGTCTTTCAGGTACATCAGGATTGTGGGGACTCACAACACGGTCAACAAGGTCTTCCATCTCGTGGCCTTTGAATGTATGTTCACCCATAAATCCTTTACCTTGGAGAAAGGCCTGATGGGTAAGAGACATGATGGCAGCTATGCCACACATCCTTGCTATGCTGTGACTAGATCTGGGTGCTGTAGAATTTCATCACCAGTTCCTGATTCTAGAATTCAGAAAAGGTCCATTGATGGCAAACGAGATGACTGAAAGATGTTCATATTCGCATTAAACTATTTCTGAACACAGTGCATTAAAATACCATTGTGATACAGCAAGTAGTATTGCATAGGTTAAAACTAGAGGTGCACCGAAATGAAAAAATGTCAGGCCGAAACCGAAAATAATTTTTTTAAATAACTTTTTCAAGTTTTAAAAAAATATGTAATTTTTGTTTTTTATATTTAATCTTTTTTAAATTAAATTATTTATATATAACTGTCTTATTTTCGGGGAAACACGGTATAACCACAATCATGAATGAACAGGAGGTGGTGTAGATCACTTCCCAGTCATTCATAATTGATGATCCAGTAACCATACTCTGTCCTCAATTATTTACAAACACTCAGCGATCACTGATCCCTGACTGCATGTACTCGCTCTCCTTCCTGACAGCTGTCACAGGAGGCTGGGCGAGCAGAGCTGAGCAGTGCGGTGTGGGAGGAGAGACACCAGCTTCTCACAGCGCTCTCCTCCGCAGCGCTCGGCCGCCTGTGACACGTTCTTTCCTCCCCGCTGGGACACAGAGCAGCGCCCAGCAGGAGGAAAGAAAGAACGGATGCGCCGCTTTATCGGCAGAAAAATGGCACTTGCGGCATTTAGCCAAAAGTGCAATTTTCGGCTGATATGTTGCGGCAGCCTATATACAGTATATGGGTGCATAATTGGTTAAAACACTTTTTGTTTTCTTTGGAAAACATAAGCACCACATAGCCCCATGACATCCCTCTTCACCAAAGTCTAAGGCATGTCTGTGTGGTAAGGTGGTGGACTTACTTAACACACACAGCGGGGAAGTATGTTTCCCATCTGTGGCTTTCATCACATAGCTGCATTTTTGACAGCGAGGCTTTTGCTGGAAGTCGCTGTCAATCAACTTATAGTTGGGTGAGGGGGTGTGGCCACAAAACTGTACATGTGAGGTACATGCGCACAGGGCCGTAGCTAGCGTCTTTTGCGCTCGAGGCAAGAACGGAAAAGTGCGCACCCCAACAGACGTGTTATGTCACCCATCGCTGCGCACGCACGGCGTCATGTGACTTAATGCTCCCCACCTCCAGGATGGCGGCCCTGTTGCCAATGGCGCCCTGTGCTCGCCATGGCAACAGGGGCGAGGAGGCGCAGCCAGGCCAGTCCTGGCTGCGCCCCTTCTCAGCTGCACCTGAGGCTCACTCGCCCCATGGTAGCTACAGCCCTACATGCGCACTATGTATAGGCACAGCATCCTGTATCTTTCATCAGCAATCCCAGGGATGCAAACTGACCAGGCTAGCCCCAATCTGCTTCCATGCTTGGCGCCGTCAGTGTGAAACAGGAACCCAGGGGAACGCCCACACGCCCACACACAGAGTCTAAATTTTGGGGGTAACATACACATATGTGGTGGCCGCAGTCTTCACAGCTCTTGCTTAGACAAAGCTTTTCTTGCGCAGATAAACATTTTCTTATCTAATCCCATCATTCTCGAATTGTCTAATTGTACCAATAAAATCATGGATGAGTGCCAGGCAACCTCTGACACTTCAGCTGTGGGGAAACTAGGTAGACCCTCTGCTTACCATACTGCTGCCAAGGCCAGAAGAACATGGGTCCATTGGGAGGACACCACCGCCACAGACGAGGGGGGATGCAGTAACTGGACTGCCCAAGGCCAACCAGTCTTATGTGTCCCCAGAAGCCGAACCTGCTCGGAGCAAGAAACTGCGTGCAGTTGATAGATAAATCCTGGAGAGACTACCAGGATCTATATCAGGGGTAGGCAACCTTGGCACCTAAGCTTTTGTGGAAATACCATGAACTACCATTCCACTACAGCTGGGGTGCCAATCTCTGCACTCCAGCTGTTGTTGATGTCTCATGAGGCAGTGCAAGACTCTGACAGCCACAGGCATGCCCCCCACAGTCAGAGGCATGTTGGAATTCGTAGTTGCACCACAGCACGGCTGCCTATCCCCGTCTTAGATAAAATAACTATACATTGTAAAAAACTGACTCTCGCATATTGATGTTTGTCACTGTCTACTACTGAATGCTCTGCAGCCAGTCTCTTGAACATAACAGGATTGGCATCCTGTGCGCTCTGCAGCCATTGGCCTGTTCTGCGTGCTCTGCAGCATTTGACTCTTCTGCGCCCTGCAGCCATGGGCGAACCTGTGTGCTCAACATCCATTGCCTGGTCTACTACACGGTATGGTCATTTGCTGGTCCCTTGTGCTCTGTAGCCTTTGGCCAATCTAGGGTTCTCTGCAGCCCTGGACTGGTCCTGTGTGACCCGCAGCGGTTGGTCAGTCCTGGGTGCTCTGTTAAAGGGTTCTTTAGTCTTCTAGTGTCATTCTAACAGCACATCAGCTGCTTCTCTATCCAGTTTTAGATCAGTAAAAAGTGACGCTGGAAGGAAATACCACTTCTGATGTCCAAGCTTCTGTTACTAATTAGTCAGAAACTAATTACAGACTCATTTAGAAGGAAGGTGCACTTCCTGGAAGAGTTTTCTGTCTTATTAGAATGGCAAGGACTTTGTAGCATTTTAAGCTGACTTGGAAAATAAAGACATTCCTGACGTTTAGTGCTCCTCTGTATTGGATCTGGTTATCCTATCCTGCATTTGTCTGGCATTGCTTCCTTTCTCCTGAATATTTCTCTGTCTGCCCTCCATACTCTAATCCAGTGACCCGCAACAAGTCCAATCTCCGGACCTGACTCCATTTCAAAGCCTTTGGATCAGCCTTTAAAAAAATAAGCTAGCAATTATTATTATTATACAGGATTTATAGCGCGCCAACAGTTTGCACAGCGCTTTACAATATAAGGAAGACATTACAATCACAATACAATTCAAGACAGGATGGTAAGGAGGGCCCTGCCCCTGAGGGCTTACAATCTAAAAGGGAGGGGCCAGTAATACATGAGAAGATAGCTGTGTGGGAATTAATTGTTTGAGTACATGATGGTTGAGTGGTAAGGTTGAGGTGGGATAGGCTTCCCTGAAGAGATGAGTCTTATGGGATCGCCTAGAGGCAGTCAGAGTGGGAGATAGACGGACTGGTTGGGGTACAGTGTTCCAGAGGATGGGAGAGACTCTAGAGTAGTCCTGGAAGCGAGCATGGGAGGAGTTGACGAGGGAGCTGGAAAGCAGGAGGTCTTTTGAAGAGCGGAGGGGACGGTTAGGGTGATACTTTGAGACGAGGTTTGAGATATAGCCGGGGGTCAGAGTTGTGGATGCCTTTGTAAGTCGTGGATAATATTTTGAATTTTATCCTTTGGGTTATTGGAAGCCAGTGCAGGGATCGGCAGAGGGTGTTGGGGGATGGAAGCCAGTGCAGGTATTGGCAGAGGGTGGTGGCGGATTGCAGCCAAGGGGGGAGGAGCCTGTGTAGTAGTAGGCCAATGAGGAGAGAGTTGCGATAGTCAAGACGAGAGATAACAAGTGAGTGGATGAGTAATTTACAATAACCATCTACATCTCTCATCAACTTAAGAAACCAATTTAAAAGTGCATTAGATTGTGCAGGAATCATTTCATACCTAATATAATAACTTCTAGTTTCCAGGTGTCTCAAGATGGCATTGGTCTTCTGCCAGCACAGGGAGTAGCATTTGGGACAGAAATATGGATCAAAAAACTGAAAATGTGTGTTAGGCTTAACTGTAGTAAGCCCCCCCCCCCCCAGTCCTCCTGCTGCTCCTGACAAGTTTCGGTGTCTACCGCTTTATCAGAGGCCTTTTATTATATTACCATTTAAGTGATACCTGCACAATCCAGTGCACTTTTTATTTTAAAGGATGGTGCATATATTTCTATCATAAACTAAGAAAGGATCAGTGCCGCATGGGTGTGCAGAATAACAGGGGAGTCTGTTTGGACAAGTTGTGACATTGTACACATTTGTAGAATCAGTGTGTGTTCCTTATACCACTTGAAGACCGGGAGGGTTACACCCCCTTCCTGCCCCGGCCATTTTTCAGTATTCAGCGCTGCAGTACTTTGACTGACATTTATTCCGTCATCCAACGCTGTACTGAAATTATTTTTATACAATTTTTTGGTGACAGATAGAGCTTTCTTTTGGTGGTATTTAATCACCCGGGGGGTTTATTTTTTGCTTTAAAACAACAACAAAAATGCAGAAAATTTTGAAAAAAAACAGTTTTTCCCTTTTTATTATGTTATGAAAAATTTGTATTACCCAATTTTTTGGTAAAATATAAAAGACGGGGTCAGGTCGGTCAAATAGACACCAAACACGTCAAGCCTTAAAATTGTGCATGCCTGCAAAATTGCAAATAACTACCACACTCAAAATTGGCCATAGGCGACGCTAATACAGCTTTTACTGCTCATCAGTTTAGGGTTGACAGTGATTAATGGCCCTAAAATTATTGCTCAATCATCATTTTCGCTCGTAGGCACACCCGATGCATGTGAGGGTGGGGGGCTTTAACATTTTTTTTTGTGTGTGACTAATTTTTTTTTTTTTTTACACTTAAATTTATTGTTATCACATAGAGGGCTAAGAAGCCCCCTAAGTGATATCAAATTACAGTGACAGTCCTGTCACCATGTCTGCCCTGTTGAAGGGACCCTGTGTGTTTCCGAAACATTGGCTGCTGTGACAATGATCTAAAAAGAACATTTGGATTTATTTCATCTCGCGAGTGCTGGGGATCTTCATTGTTATCTGCCTAGACAGGGCTGACACCATTCAGTCCACAAAAATGCTGTTTGTTGTCAGCATGCAATTATGAGCTGCATGTCTTGACCGCAGATCAATAGGAATAGCCCTGTACTTGCACGCTTTTTTATAGCAATTAAACATAGGTAAATGTGCGTGCAGAAACGAGATGTAGTTTGTCTTTTGCATGACATACACATTAAAAAAACATCATCCAATGTGTTTCGGTGGTTTTTGAAGTCCTCCATCAGGGTTTAGGAATATTTTGCTAGGGGGAGGTATGGGCAGATAATTTTTGGGTCTCATAATAATAAGTGTACGTAAAGCGTGCTCTGGTCACTGGTGTGGTAGGCTGCTAGATCAATGAACAGACCAGGCTTTCAATGTGCTAATCAAATCCAACCCTAGAATAACAACAATTTTCCATCCAGATTCCCCCAGCCCAGGACCATATTCCTAAGCCGTGATTAGGGAAAGCTTCAGAAGACCCCCAAAAGTAGTTTTTTTAAATTATCTGGACCATCAGTAATTTCTTGGTGCCCTATTCTTTGCTGCCTTTATGAAGACAGTTGGAGCTTTGCACTTAGTTCTGTCTACCTCTCAAGATAAGACTAACTGGTTCTCTTTAAACTGTCTTTATTTGTGCAGAAGAAAACGCAAATTCCAAGAATATTGCGATGTTTGGCAGAATGTTCCTGTAACAAAGTGACAGGAGCGAAGGATGAAAACTCCTGAGGGTGACAACGGCCGGCAGCGCCGTCCCTTCCAGATGGTGTTTTTTAATAAATTTATTATGCAGCCATGAAAGACGGGATGGGAATTCGGGATGGGAGCGGCACCCGGACTGGACCCCCTCAAGGCAGACTAAGAATTGGAGTTTGTGCTGCAATTATAACCATTTGTTAACCTGCCACTTACAAAGTGCTGGGGAGAGATCCACGTGTAGCACGGCGCCGGTCTGCAGCGTGTGAAAGAGTCAGGCTCGTACCAGCTTATGTAGATGATGCTGTTTATTCTTAGTGGCCCTTGAAAGGATGAGTGCCCTTATATGACAACTTATTTAGCTGGAGCAGCTTTACCAAATGTTATACTCCTTTCTCCGCATGAATTAAAAAACAAATGCTGTCGTGTCATTACACTAGACAAGGGTGACATGGTCTCTGGCTACCAGGTGCATTGTGGTGCTTGATATCACTAAATGCAGAGACCGCTATGGTTAATCAGAAAGTGAGAAAAAATGATTATCAAAAAACAAAACCTACACTCACCGGCCACTCTATTAGGTACACCTGTTCAATTGCTTGGTAACACAAATTACTAATCAGCCAATCACATGGCAACAACTCCATGCATTTATGCATCTAGACATGGTGAAGACGACTTGCTGAAGTTCAAACCGAGCATCAGAATGGGGAAGAAAGGGGATTTAAGTGACTTTGAACGTGGCATGGTTGTTGGTGCCAGACGGGCTGGTCTGAGTATTTCAAAAACTGCTGATCTACTGGGATTTTCACGCACAACCAACTCTCGGGTTTACAGATAATGGTCCGAAAAAGACGAAAATGCCTTGTTGAGATCAGAGAAGAATGGGCAGACTGGTTCGAGCTGATAGAAAGTCAACAGTAACTTGAGTAACCGCTCATTACAAACAAGGTATGCAGAAGACCATCTCTGAACACACAACACATTGAACCTTGAATCTCGCTGCCGCAGGAAGTAATTTCAGCTAAGAGTGTGGAATCATTCAAGAAACTTCTGGACGAGTTTCTCGGAGACCATAATATACAGGGGTACAGGTACGCCTAAGAGCAAAATCATACATGGACAAATACACACTCACACACCAACTCAAACATAAATGCATACACACAATAGGTTGGACTTGATGGACTTGTGTCTTTTATTCAACCTCAAATACTATATAACTAGATGGGCTACAGCAGCGGAAGACCACACCGGGTGCCACTCCTGTCAGCTAAGAACAGGAAACAGAGGCTACAATTCGCACAGGCTCACCAAAATTGGACAATAGAAGATTGGAAAAACTTTGCCTGGTCTGTTGAGACTCGATTTCAGCTGTGATAGAAGGGACAGAATTTGGCATAAACAACATGAAAGCATTGATCCATCCTGCCTTGTATCAACGGTTCAGGCTGGTGGTGGTGTAATGGTGTGGGGGATATTTTCTTGGCACACTTTGGGCCAGTGATGTCAATATGGACCAAAATCTCTGAGGAATGTTTCCAACACGTTGAATCTATGCCACGAAGAATTAAGGCCGTTCTGAAGGAAAATGGGAGTCCAACCCGCTACTGGTAAGGTGTACCTAATAAAGTGGTCGGTAAGTGTATATACTGTACACTGTATGGACAAACGTATGTGGACCCCCTCCAGGTGGTTTAAGGTGCCTCTAGGGAAGCGCACTGAAATGCTACGACATATAAAGACATTTTAGACAATTGTGCACATTTAATATGCTGGCATTAATTTTTCCAGCATTACTATGCCCCTATGCACAAAGCCAGTTCCTTAAAGAGATGGTTTAACCAGTTTAGTGTAGAGGAACTGAAGTGGCCAACACAGATCCCTGATCTCAACCCTACTGAACACCTTTGGGAGGAATTGAAACACCGATCGTGAGCCAGGTCTTGTCATCCAACATCCAGTACCTGACCTCACAAATCAGTACATATTTCTGCAGACAATCCAAAATTTTGTGGAAAGCCTTCCTATGAGGGTAAAAACTGATGGTCATAACATGAAGACAACTCCATCATAATGACCATGGTTTGGAATGTGATGTCCAACAAGCTCATATAAGTGTGATAGAGGTGAAAGAGCCAATAACACACAGGCCAGAATATGTTTGATAGTGCATATAAAATAAGCATAGGTAAAGCCTGCTGTGGTCACTGATCAAGCAGCCTACCACACCAGTGAACAGCAGGCTTTCAATGTGCTAATCAAATCCATACCCAGAATACCAATTTTCCATCCAAAGACCCTGAAAAGTTGGTCTTTATTATCTGGACCATCAATAATATATTGGTGCCCTATTCTTTTCTACCTTTAAGAAGACAACTCCATAATAATGACCATGGTTTTGGAATTGGATGTCCAACAAGCTCATATAGGTGTGATTGTCCTGTGTCTACAACATTGTGACCATATACTGTAGTTTACACTCACCGGCCACTTTATTAGGTACACCTTGCTAGTACCGTGTTGGACCCCCTTTTGCCTTCAGAACGGCCTTAATTCTTCGTGGCATAGATACAACAAGGTGTTGGAAACATTCCTCAGAGATTTTGGTCCATATTGACATGATAGCATCACAGGCCCAAAGTGCACCAAGAAAATATCCCCCCCACCATGACCACCACCAGCCTGCAGTGTTGACACAAGGCAGGATGGATCCATGCTTTCATGTTGTTTATTCACAATTCTGACCCGACCATCTGACATTGAGACTCATCAGACCAGACAACGTTTTTCCAATCTTCTATTGTCCAATTTTGGTGAGCCTGTGTGCATTGTAGCCTCGGTTTCCTGTTCTTTGACAGGAGTGGCACCCGGTGTGGTCTTCTGCTCCTGTAGCCCATCTGATTCAAGGTTGGATGTGTTGTGCGTTCAGAGATGGTATTCTGCATACCTCGGATGTAACGAGGGGTTATTTGAGTTACTGTTGCCTTTCTATCATCAAGAACCAGTCTGCCCATTCTCCTCTGACCTCAACAAGCCATTTTCATCCACACAACTGCCGCTCACTGGATAATTTATTTTTTGGACCATTCTCTGTAAACCCGAGAGTTGCTGCTATGTGATTGGCTGATTAGCAATATGTGTTACCAAGCAATTGAGCAGGTGTACCTAATAGAGTGGCCGGGGTGTTTTTAAAGCGAAAAGCATTGCAGAATACTTTAGAAGAGGAGAATTGGTAGACCATCTGCATCATTGTAGAAGACCATCTGATTCAAGGTTGGATGTGTTGTGCGTTCAGAGATGGTATTCTGCATACCTCGGATGTAACGAGGGGTTATTTGAGTTACTGTTGCCTTTCTATCATCAAGAACCAGTCTGCCCATTCTCCTCTGACCTCAACAAGCCATTTTCATCCACACAACTGCCGCTCACTGGATAATTTATTTTTTGGACCATTCTCTGTAAACCCGAGAGTTGCTGCTATGTGATTGGCTGATTAGCAATATGTGTTACCAAGCAATTGAGCAGGTGTACCTAATAGAGTGGCCGGGGTGTTTTTAAAGCGAAAAGCATTGCAGAATACTTTAGAAGAGGAGAATTGGTAGACCATCTGCATCATTGTAGAAGGGCCAATAACACCAGGCCTGAGTATGTTTGTTTAATTATGCAACTGTCCCATGAAATACCTTTTTTAGGTTTCCCCAAAGTAATTCTTTATTTTGGTTCTTCAGTCCCTACAGAAAACGTCGCCACCACCACCGAATCAGCCAGTGTGATCGAAGGTGTGAGCCGCAGCCGCAACGCCCTGCTGAACGGAGACACTAAGAATTACGACTGGGACTCGGGTTACACCTGCCACCAGCTCAACAGTGGTGCCATTGTGGTCCAGCTTGCACAGCCATATATGATTGGTTCTATCAGGTAGGAGCTGATTTAATGCTTTGGGTTCCATGTTTTTAAATTGCTGAGCTCAGCATTGTGGGAGGGGTCGGGACTGAAACGACTGTGAGGAAATCTCACCATTGTGGGAGGGGCAGAGACACAAACTACTGGGGGGAATCTCACCATTGTGGGAGGGGCAGAGACGCAAACTACTGGGGGGAAATATCACCATTGTGGGAGGGGCAGAGACGCAAACTACTGGGGGGAAATCTCACCATTGTGGGAGGGGCAGAGACGCAAACTACTGGGAGAAATCTCACCATTGTGGGAGGGGCAGAGACACAAACTACAGGGAGAAATCTCACCATTGTGGGAGGGGCAGAGACCCAAACTACTGGGGGAAATCTACCCATTGTGGGAGGGGCAGAGACACAAACTACTGGGGGAAATCTACCCTTTGTGGGAGGGGCCGAGGACACAAAGTACTGGGGGAAAGCTCACCATTGTAGGAGGGGCAGAGACACAACCTACTGGGGGAAATCTACCCTTTGTGGGAGGGGCCGAGGACACAAAGTACTGGGGGAAAGCTCACCATTGTAGGAGGGGCAGAGACACAAAGTACTGGCTGCAATTTTTATTGAAGTGGACATATTGTTTCCCAATTCTTTTCTGGAATACGGTTGTGCCATACATCTCTCCCCCCAGGAGGAGTAATTTGGGGTTTGACAGGTTACGATCGTCTTTCGTCATCTGCTCACTTCCGATTTTTTTTTCTTTTCTTTCTTCGATTCCGCCAACGTTCCTCACCGCCCCGCCTGCTCCTGCATTCGAGTGATGGAGATGAATTGCTCTCAATGTGCTCTGCAACTGGCTAATTAAGAAATAATTACTTCATTTTCATGCCATTTTAAAAACATTAAAGTTAAAGAACAGAAACCTGTGAAGATGAGACAGTATAAAAAATTATGGAGAGAGCGTCATAGCTAATGGGAACGTTTTTATAGACCCCCTCGACCCGAGCTCCTGCTACCTTGCATTGCGCCGTCCCTCATCCTGCTGTCACCCTTGGAAAGATTCCCAATTAATCGGACAGATTAGAGGCCGTTCAGACGAGCACCAAACTCCCGTACGCTTTGCCTTGTCATTACCAGACAGACTGATGTTTAATTAGACAGATTAAAGGAGACCCAAAAGAGCTCCGAGCCCCCCACAGATTCCCTATCACCAGTAACGTCATGGAATAATTGGCTAGACCGGAGTCAGTTCAGAAGATGACCAAACGTCCAATCGACGGGCCTGTCAACTATGAGAAAGATTCCAATTAATGGGTGGACTTGCGTTTTTATTTCTAATGTGCAATTGAATGGTAATAAAAGGGAAGGTGTCTGGGGGAGTTTTAACCATCTGTAGTGAGACTTCTGCAATACATGCTTGAATTATGCATCAAATGTATAATATGCATGGAGATTTATAATACAGGTCTGCATGAATAAATTCCTGACGTGTCACTATCAGCAGCAATAGTATCGTTTTTCTGAAATGATTAAAATGCCGGCCTTGAGCTGAAGAAAGTCCGGGATGATGTCATCCGTCTCCTGCAGGCAGGAGGAATCATTTCAATATCCTCTTCCCCCAGTGATCATTCTGCTGCAGGCAGGAGGAAGCATTCCTCAGTCTCCTATACCCCCAGTGATCAGTCTGATGCAGGCAGGAGGAAGCATTTCCTCAGTCTCCCCTCCCCCAGTGATCAGTCTGCTGCAGGCAGGAGGATGCATTTCAATGTCCTCTCCCCCAGTGATCATTCTGCTGCAGGCAGGAGGAAGCATTCCTCAGTCTCCTATACCCCATTTCCTCAGTCTCCTATCCCCCTTGTGATCATTCTGCTGCAGGCAGGGGGACGCATTTCAATATCCTCTCCCCCAGTGATCATTCTGATGCAGGCAGGAGGAAGCATTTCAATATCCTCTCCCCCAATGATCAGTCTGATGCAAGCAGGAGGAAGCATTTCCTCAGTGTTCCCTCACCCCAGTGATCCGTCTGCTGCAGGTAGGAGGAAGCATTTCCTCGGTCTCCCCTACCACCTGGTGATCATCATGCAACATGGTAACTTTGTTGCAAATCACAAGGTAAGAAGCTGCAGCAGGGGGTGATCTGCATCAGACATTTGTGGACACAGCCAAGAACTGCTCAGTAACCAGGATTTACATGATTGTGTCATATCCAAGCCGGCATCTCAGTCCAGGAAGCAGATGGTGACCCTGGATGATGCCTGAACAGAGATGGCGCCATCTTTTTGTAAAGAAAAGCAGATAACCACATAGGGGTAGCACTGCAATCTCTGTGAGGGGTAATAAACACCTGTAAGTGTTACACGGACACATTATTTATTATAAGAATAGATCTGATCGCAGGACTGCCATTATTTTGTGTTTGTTTTATAAATCTTTCTTTGCCTTGTAGTCTGTAAACAGATATGCACCAGGGGCATTGCTTATGCCGGCCCCGCTTCCTGCTTAGCAGTGCTGCGCAGTGATTGCGGTTCACAGTTCCTCTGTTTCTGTGCCAGTCTCTCACAGTCTTGCCAATGTGGATGAAAGCAGCGGGCTCATATGTATCTAATTAATTTCATTTGCTAATGGAGGTTCTGCAACACTACAAACATGTACAAAGAGTGCAAAGCTACAAGGAGAATCCCCTTAAGGATACAAAAAGGCTGATACAAACACAAACAAATTGCTAGAAAATGTCTTTTTTTTTTTATTAATACCTTTTTATAATCAAAGCAGCAATGCCCAGACTCCGGAACCGAACCTAAAACCAGGTAACCGAACGATAGGCAGATATTAAAGACACAAATTAAAGTCCAATTGAACCTTCAGTTTTAATCTGCTAAATACATTCCAGAAGCAGCAAAACAAAAGGTGTGCAGTGTCTTTGTTTTCTTTAGAAAGCAGCCACAGCCTGTGTAGATAAGCCTGTCCTCTGCCAGCAGCTGCTGAGTGGGACCCTTGCAGCCTGTGGGAAGCAGTGCAGAGGTCTGACTTGCCCCCTATTGAGTCAGATCTATAGATGTGCTCTCAGGAAAGCTCATGTTCTCTGCTGATTGGAGACGTAAGCTTTGTCTTATCATGCGGTGTGTATGACTTCCACACAGAGAACCAGGGCCCTACTCGGCTGCATGCTGGCAGGGGACAGGTGTTTCTGCTCGGTTGTGGCTGCTGTCTAAAGAAAAGACTTTGCAAACCTTTTTTTTTTATGCACCTTTAGCTAATATCCACTGAAAGCTTGGCTTTGGCTGTAATGCCGATCAGTATTCTGATAAATCATTAAATGAAACCCATGTAAGTACCTGAATTCGACGTTGTATTTATATAGGGCCCACAATTTTTGCTAACGATGTGCCGATACCGAGTATTTGGGTGAGTACTCATACTCGCCAAAATGCTCTGATGGCTTCCCCGATACCGGAAATTCCGGTCAGAGGAAGATTTCCTCTGAGCGGCAGTGCCGTAGGGGAACTCGGAGCCAGCTTCCCGTGCAATCAGGAAGCCGGGCGGCGAGTAATGACCTGCCTCTCGGCTTCCTGGTTGGCTGGGCAGCCGTTTAGCATCGTTCTGGCCAAACAACCGGCTCCCTGCTGATTGGCCGAGAAGCTAATTTACCAGCCAATCAGCATGGAGCCAGCTTCCCGCCAATCAGGAACCTGTGTAGCGGGTCATTACTCACCGCCCGGCTTGCTGATTGGCATGGAAGTCGGTTTCCTGGCCAATCACAATCAAGCCAGCCCAACAACATGGAGCCGGCTTCCCGGGAAATCAGGAAGCTGGAACGGCATGTCATTACCCACCGCCCGGCTTTCTGATTGCACAGGAAGCCGGCTCCATGCCAGCGGAAACATCGGTATCGGTGCATCCCTAATTTTTAAGCAGCGCTTTACATTGGCATCAGTCCCTGCCCTCATGGAGCTTACAACCTAAGGTCCCTATCTCACTTGCATACATAAAGGGACGATTTAGAGAGGAGCCGATTAACCAGCCAGCGTGTCTTTGGAGTGTGGGAGGAAACCAGAGCACCTGGAGGAAACTCATGCAAGCTCCTTGCACATTGTGTGAACCAGTACCCCCAGTGCTGCAAGCCACTGTGCTGCCCATATATCAGCCACTTGCAATGACTGTACAGCCGAGCTAAGACTGAGAGAAAGAAACAGAACAAGGAGCCAGTGAATTGTGCTGCAGTGCTCATGTGCTAAAAAGGAATATGCTGATGAGAGAGCAGAGTGACAGAGAGATGAGCTCATCACTTTGCTGCTTCTCCTTTTACACAGCTCTGCCACACAGCACAGTCCTGAGATTTTTTTCTCTGCTGCAGTGCAGTAATACTTACTTACAGGTCTTGTCCCTCCCCACAGCCTGTGACTAGACAGTGAATCTCAGGACTGAGTGGGCAGAAATACAAATCCTTAGGTAGCTCAATCGTCTGTGTATTTAGCTGTTTGACTGGAGTGGAGCTATTAAAAGGAGTATTCATTACCGGCAGGAGCCAGTACACTAATGAATACCAATCCGTTGCCAAATACAAGGAAATAAGAATCCTTTTGCAAAGTAGACGGCTGTGGAGATGCAAAGGGTAGGTAGGTGTTTGCAGAGGATGGATCCGACATTACAGTGAGCCTGTTGCTTCTTGCCCTGCATGGGTGAAGCGCAAGCTGCCTTTGAGCATGCAAGAATGAAGGCTTGCTGTAATCCGCCCGTGAGCCTCCCTGTGCTCCGACTTGTCAGTCTGCAGAGTCTGCTATCATTAGGTATTTGCAGATAGTCTGCGTGCTGTTCTGCGTCTGTCTCCTCTTCTCTTGCACTTGTTTAAAATGTAAAACAAAATCCCCGATAATTGAGCCACCAGGGGCACCACATGCCATCATGTTCCACTAATGACAAACATCAGAGAGCCCGGCTGTGACCAGATTCTGATACAGAAATGTCTCATCTGAGTGAATGATGAACCTGGCATGATGAGAATCGTATGGCAAGGCTCGAGTCACAAACGAGGGATTTCATGCAGCATGTAGAAGAATGCTAGAGGATGTAGTAGGAAGGTTAAAGGTGTTTTGCTTTCTCTTGGAGGATATAGGCCTGCTGTAGATCATCACCTACTGGGTATAGTGCCACCTGCAGAGTAGGACGCCATGTCCAACAAAAAAAAAAAAAATAGTACAATCCAGGGGCAGCACCTGCTGGTGGTCACGCCCCATCCACACTCTTTTAGTGCATGGAATCTCCTGAAAACCCTAATCCCTTAATTCCTTTAGTTTTACTTAAATCGAGTCGCTGGCTGTTTAATGTGGATCAACTATAAGGGATAGGCAACCTCGGCACTCCAGCTGGGGTGAAACTGCAAATCCCGTCATGCCAGTGACTGTTAGAATCTTGCAGTGCCTCATGGGATTTGTAATTCCACAGCAGCTGGAGTGCCATGGTTGCCTTCCCCTAAAATAGTCTCCCCAGTTTCCACCACAAACTTGCTCATAGCAGGTTTGGCTTCTGTCAGATGGAGGAAAAAAGGAGGATGGAGGAAAAAACTGAGCTGTACGGACCTATGTTAGATTTATGGGGAGCAGGGGTGTATCTACCGCAAGGCAAACTAGGCACTTTCCGGGCGGGTGGCAAATTCACTGCCCCCATACCATTTTGGTAAGAGAAAAAAACTTATAATAGGACCTGGTGGTTCTTGGTCTGGGGGACCAACGTGTCCACCTATGCCGCCTACTCCTACATGTACACCTTCTTCAGCTTCTTCCTCAATCTGGTCACCATTCTGTGCAATGTGTGCGTGCGCCGGATTTTCTTGGGCACTGATACCTGAATCTCCGACTTCAGGCAGCTTCCACAGGATCGCCGGGGCTGAGATTGCAATGGTCATCGTGCAGGTCCAGGGAAGTGCAGCCTGTGAGCTCCGTGCCGGGTTATGTGTCAAGAGCGGGACGAGGGTAGAGTTACCGAGCCCAGCAGCCAAGGAAGAAGATGGGTTACTGCAGAACTAGAGGGGCCAGCATATTAAGGCAGAAGATCGCTGTAGCTCCAGCGACTGATGGGTTACACAAAATGCCTAAAACTAGGAAGGGGTGGGGCTAAGTTAGATTGGGGGAGTTCCTGAGTTTAGTCTTGCCTAGGGCAGCACGAAACCAAAAATGGGGGGCCAGATGTATATGAACATGTGTCCATTTACATATTATCTCCGATCCATCACGATCAGAACCACCAAAATAGAATTCTGATCGGGTTTTTTTTCTCTGGCCCTAGACAGAGTTGGGGTATTTGGATGTAATTGAATGCGCGTCCATTTAAACCCGTTGCCCATAGAGTAACATTGGGCTTCCTATCGGATCCACCTAAACAACTGACAGGCAGACCTGATCAGACCCCCATCCTAAATGGGGCCTTAGAGGACGTTTCCTCTTCCTGTCTGTTGTAGCTCCTGAAGAGAACCCCCAATGAGTCACATACTAAAATAAATGGGGCTTTTAAAACTCTATTTTGGACTCTACACTCATGTAAATTCTTCAGTGGAATGAACACCTAGACAGTGATATGTCTTCTCCATCCCTTGTGCACATGTATTCTGCATAGCTATACTCCTATGACCTCCGTGATCTATTATCACACTTCTCGTATCGCATACCACTACGGAACCCGCCTCATGAAGTGCTGTATTACCCGTATAAAGGCCACCATATAGATGTTCCTCAGTCCTTCTCCTCTAAATGCCGCTGACCTCACTTTCGCTAAGGTAAATACTGCTCTGAGAGTCGGTCAGTGCGGCGTCCGGAACCCATTTTGCAGAGCGTTGGGAAAGGTTACAGCATTTTTATTTTTTAAATCTGCTTTTGTGGGAGATTTAGTAGAGAGTCCGTCCATTAACCGCAGCGTAGTGGCTGGCGTGCAATTTAGGAGTGCGTCTGGCAGACATGAAACATTTAGAAGAAGCTTCTGGAAGATAAGTGGCCGCATAAAACGCTTCTCGGTCTTATTTCTACTTTTCAGCCGATCGCGGTGATAAAAGTGCTATTGTAATGAATGTAAATAGTGCGATTTATACAGCGGTTTTACTTTATACGGCTCAGCGCCGCGGTGCGTTCCTCCGAGATAAACAGCTCAGGTCTGCGTGAAGAGACGCCCCCCCTCCTGAGGAAGAGGGACGTTATTGTCACTTATCCCAGGCGCTGTAAATGTTTCATTTTTCTTTGACACCCGAACCAGAAAGTGATTCTGTAGAACCTGTGTGTTTAATGCACGGATTGATGGTGACAAATGAATCCTTTCCGACACTATTACGTTTTCCCGCTGTGCAATCTGCAAGGATAACTACTGGTAATGCCATGCACTTATTGCATTTAAAGAGAACCTGACCTGACCGGGCTTATGCAAGAATTTGTATGTTCAGTCACTCATTTAACCTACTTTACTATACAAAAATACTGCGTGCAGGAACACACACACACACACACACACACACACACACACACATCTTCTCTAGCACATGCAGTGGTTTCTATAAGAGGATACACTAGTGCAGCGGTCGCCAACCGGTGGTCCGCAATTACCCCCCGGGCCCCTCTGATGCCGTGCAGGCTGGGCCGTCATTGAAGCGGAACGGAGGCTCCGGGGCTGCCTCTCACTGACTCGAGCAGCGGCTGTCACAAGGAATGCGCTCTCAGAACAGTGCGGGCTCTGCAGGAGGCGGGGCATCTCAGTCAGTACCCTGACTGAGCAGGCTGCCGGACACGGACAAAGTGGGGAGAAGCCAGGTAATATTGGCACAGTGTGGGGGAAGGGGAGGCACCGGGTGGTTGCCGGCAGTACTGAAGCTAATGGGGGAATGTGCCCCAGATTCGATAGGGGGAGGAAACAACTCAATATTATTACCGGGGCGGGCGGCACCGCTCCCTCCCTCCACCAGCACCACCACTCCTGCAGGCACACCAGTACTCGTACTCGCAAAACTGGTATCTGTGCATCCCTTTATTTATATTTATAAAAACAAAATCGTACATTAAAACAGATGTACAAATCCCAGGAGCTCCGTGTGCTCCTTACACATGACAGCTGCCTCCTAATTTTTGAATTTTTCTCTAGTCTAGTCTTGGAGCTCAAAAGTATCGGTACATGTACTCGTACTTGTACCGAGTACTGTACTTGGTATCTGTGCAACCCTACCCTGCAGACTTGCAAAGTTACTGATTGGTCCCCTTTAAGTTTATCACCCTTTGATTCCATCCCCTCCACATTCAGGAAGCGTGCTTATCGCTCCGCGCTGAATTCCCCTCAGACGTGAGCTCATGCGGAATATATTGCGAAGGATTAGGGAACGCGCCATGGAAATTGGCCCTTCTGTCTAATGTGATCTTGTGAATATTCATGCCGTAACCGGCATCTCATGCAGAATAATGGCACGGCATTCAGTGTCTGTAATGTGCCGATTCCCCGCAGACCCGCTCCTTTCCACAACTCAACTCTGACTCCGACTTAACTCGCAGAGCGGCGCTGTCACTACCAGCCGGGCGGCCCTGCTGGTTTATCGGCACGGGGGAGAGAGCGCCAATACACAAGGGAGACGGGGCCGTGTCTGTAGTTTTAGTACACACTCCATGTGTAAGTATTCATAAATTGTAACATTCCGATTCGCAGATCTGCAAAAACATTAAAACAAAAATATTCACCATTTCTTAAATTATTATTGCTTTAATAATTCAGCATTCAGAACATACATACCTATAGTATACCGACCTTTCCTTCCCTCCTCCGCCTCTCTCTGTCCGAAAGCGGGAGCCAACGGTAATGCGGTGATGGCAATCTATAAACACATACTTCTAGATTTTATACATTTGTAGATTTTTAGATAATTACTGTTTATAGATGTATGGCTATTTGGAGGGTTTTTATTCTTTGCATATCTTAGTGTTATTTTCCTCCCCATAATTCTCACAGTGGCCATTTTAACTAAGGGCAAGTTACTACATCTCCCTTTACTTCCTGGAACTCCGGCACATGTGACTAGGACATGTGACCATGCACATCATCTCAGGGGAGGAAAGTGCCTTTCCCTGAGATCTCATGAGATTACAGATGAGATTTCCCAGCAATGCTCTGCTGATGTCACCTTCCCGGGATCCAATGATTGGGCACAGATGACATCACAAGTGACAAGTAAAAGAAAAATATGTTTGCTTAACTAATGAGTGTAAGATCATTTCATATCAGCATGCAGAGGTGCATGATGAGAGGATTTTTAGTGAAAGGGGTAATTGGAGGGTGCTATCTCTGTTGGAAGAAAAGGTAAGGGACTGTCGCTCTGCAGTCTGTTTAATCTGATCTCCCTGCTTTTCTGGTAGGCATTATGGAATCAGCTGTTAAGTTTTTACTCTAACTTGGGACTTGCCACCCTATTAAAAAGCAAATATCTTAACCACTTCCAGCGGGTTCACATAAATGTACGCCCTCCCCTGGAAGTGGTTGTACCAAGAACACGGCTACTGCTGCAGCCGTGTTCTTGGTACCGTTTTAAGCAGCCCGTGATTGCTGTTTTAAATACAAGTGAATCGGCATCTGAACAGGCACCGGATTGCTTGTACGGTGCTGCGGCGTGTGTGTCCAGCCGCTGATCTCTCCTCCAATCACTGGACCCGGAAGTGATATGCATTACATCACTTCCGACGTCACGGGCACATTCTCTGGCTCTTAGAAGCTGGGGAAGCAGATCTGTGCTTCATCAGCTTCTTTGGGGTCCCTAGGTGACATTAGGGGTCTGAAAGACCTATGATGTCTTCATAAAGAGGACCTGTCACATTATATTTGCTATTATATAGGGGGCTTGTTAGCCTCCTATGCGATAGCAATAAAGCTGAGTGTAAAAAAAAAAAGTGAAAATTAAAATAACAGATCAAAAAATGCAAAAAATAAATAAATAAAAATGTTAAAGTCCCCCGTCCACCCCATGTGCACGCACATACAACACAAACACACGTCAGATGCGCCTACTTGCAAAAACGAAAATTGCGCCACACGTTACATATCGTCACAAACGTCGGAGTAGGAGCAATAATTCTAGGCCCATCAATCACTGGTAACACTAAACTGATGAGCAGTAAAAAGGTTTAAAGCGTTGGGAAATTCTGGGTATGGTAGTTTTATGCAGTTTCACAGGCGCACACAATTTTAAGGCTTGACATGTTTGGTATCTATTTACCCGACGTGACCCCGTCTTTTATATTTTACCAAAAAAATCGGCTATTATATTCCGTTTCTGTGCACTAAATTTAATTTATTGTATTTTATCCTAAAAATACCGGTTTGATAATCATTTGCGCAAATACCGTACGACAGAGAAAATTACAGCTAGCATTTTTTTATTCTACAGGGCCTCTGCTTTCAGAAAATACATTGTTTGGGGGTCTGAAGCTGTTTTCTAGCCCAAAATTCAGATTTATTATGTGTGTGCAAATGTAAGAAATTGTTCCGGACAGCAAGTGGTTAAAGCAACCTTGACAGGTGCCTAATAGCATTGCAATGCCATTGCAATAGAAGAGGAATTATACTCCCCCCCCCCCCCCTGGGGGCCTTTGTTCCCTC